>NW_015506657.1:120132-121891 GCF_001515645.1 Sinocyclocheilus grahami | reverse complement strand
CACACACACACACACACACACACACACACACACACACACACACACACACACACACACACACACACTCTCACACACACACACACACTAAACGCACACTACATTGCATTGCATTCATGGTATATGTTTAATTTGATTCAAACCCATAAGTTGCTGTTTGAGTAATAGAAACACACACACAAATAACAAGAGAAAAGAAAAACTTACTGGAAAACTGATTTCCTCTTCCAAAACTTTATCTCCGACAACCTGCAGAGAAAATACTCTGTGAGAGAGTGTCTGTTTGTGTTTGTGTGGTGTGTGTGTGTGTGTCTGTTTGTGTTTGTGTTTGTGTGTGTGTGTGTGTGAGTGTGTGGGTGTGTGAGTGTGAGAGATCTACTGTAACATTATAAATGTCTTTACTGACACTTTTGATCAATTTAATGCGTCCTTGATGAATAAAAATCTTTAAGCATCAAAAACTGTTTTCAACATTGATAATAATCAGAAATGTTTCTTGAGCAGCAGATCAGCATATTAGAATTATTTCTGAAGATCATGTGACACTGAAGACTGGAGGAATGATGCTGAAAATACAGCTGCGCATCACAGAAATACATTACAGTTTAACAGAGATTCACACAGAAAACAGCTGTTTTACATTCTAATAATATTTCACTATTTTTCTGTATTTTTGATCAAATAAATGCAGCCTCTGTGAGCATAATACACTTAATTCAGAAACAATATAAATACATATTTATGAGTGTGTCACCTGACAGAAGAGTTGGTGATTGTCTTCAGACACCAGCAGTAAACAGCAGCACTGCGACTGAGTTTCTGTCTGCAGCTGAAAGAGAAACTCACACACATCAGAAACGCACCGCATGCATGTTTGTTTGTTAGTCATTCAGACCTGATTACACACCATCATAATAACAGATGATGAAAAGCTTATAATAACTAGAAATATACAGTATATTGACTATTAAAAAACAATTTTCCATGATTTTGTAACGATTTTATAAATTTTATTATTTGTAAAATGATAGTCAGTTATATTAAATTCTTCCCTCTGCTTTAATGCATTAGATTTTCTGTCCATCCGGATGTTGTGGATCACAGAATGACTAAACGACACATGAACACCAGCAAACAAAACCGGCACTGAAACGAAAGTAAACTGCAGGAGATCATCTGACAGAAAGATGTTAAATCAGACATAAACGCAAACAAATGGAGTGTCATGTCAGGAGCTGGAAGCTGAACGAGCCACAGAGGAATGGAGACGGCTCTTCAGCTCTTTACCTTCTGGAGTGATTTATTTGGAGAGGCGACAGACAACATTCATTTTTCAAACCAGCCATTCGTAAAATGTTTTCCTTTAATTCAGACTGAGTGGCATAATGTAATCATATCATTTCAGGGATTATTGCATTCTGGAGATGAAATTATATTTAGCAATAACGCAGAAAGGGGTTATGACTCAAACGTCTGTGTGTGTGTGTGTGTATCAGTGTGTGTGTATCAGTGCGTGTGTGAGTGTGTGACAGAGAGAGAGAGTGTGTGTGTGTGTGTGTCTGTGTGTGTGGGGACACTTCATTTCCAGCGTTATCGTTGACATGATTGCAAAGATATTATTTAAACTGAGCTGGATGTTGACATCACTGAATTCAATGATGAACTGTCTTTAACTGAAAAATGAGTGTTTACTATTGTCACTTTGCATTATTGACACTATTTTCCTAATTAATGCTGTTCAGTTGCTTTGACACAATCTGTA
>NW_015506657.1:104939-120033 GCF_001515645.1 Sinocyclocheilus grahami | reverse complement strand
GAGAGTGTGTGTGTGTGTGAGAGTGTGTGAGTGAGTGTGTGTGTGTGTGTGTGTGAGAGAGAGAGAGAGTGTGTGTGTGGGTGTGTGGGTGTGAGAGAGAGAGAGAGAGTGTCTGTGTGCATCAGTGTGTGTGTGTATCAGTGTGTGTGTGTGAGAGAGAGAGAGAGAGAGAGTGTGTGTGTGTGTGTGTGTGTGTGTGTGTGAGAGGGAGAGGGAGAGAGAGCAATGGTTGAAAATGGCATGGTGTTCTCCGTATCAGCAGTCCTTTTTGTCAGCTGGCCCAGCTTTTGCCAGCTCCTCTACTTTCATCAGTGACCTTCAGCACATGTTTAGGCTGTCTTCTCCTTCTCCTTGTCTCTTTCACAGTCATGCTGATTTCAACCCACGCTGCACGTACAGCTGATATAACTTTCTAAGGGTTATTTTCAAATACTCATTTGCATACTATCTAGAGGTTTTTCCAAGTACACGTCTAAAGCTTTGGTTCTTTGATGGAGATATGTTAACATTTTACTATTTCCTTAACAAATATGAATAAGTAGACAGTTGTAGAGCCTGAAGCTATTTTTCACAGCATGGTCATTCATTGGAGCTTTTGTTGAAATACAAACCAGATATCTATTATTTTTTTGTCTTTGCTGATCTCTAAGCTATAGGCTGGCCGTACATTCTCTTTCTTCTGGATATGTCCTGGCCGGGATTTCTAAATTTTGTCTGGATTTTGGCTGAAGGTAATGACTGAAAAGTAGTTTGACCAATAGCGTGGAAGTGCACGAAGGTGGGATCTACTGAGAACGGTCAAAGCGTGATGCAAATACACATATAATGTATGAAGACTGTAGAGAGCACATAATTAGGAAAAAAAATGCCAAAACCTGGACAATTTAGGCAATTTAGAAATCAAAGAGAGAGAGAGAGAGAGAGGGAGGGAGAGTGTGTGTGTGTGTGTGTGTGTGTGTGTCCTTTCCTCACTACAATTGAATTGAAACAATCTGAATAAATAGAGATAAGCTTATTATGCAAATGATTCTTCAGGCACTGACCTGTACAACACTCACACACACACACACTTTAATTTCCGTAACAGCGGGTAGCAATAAACATTATGACCTGTAAGTGAACATAAATCAGCCGTCCTGCTCCAAACGACACGACAAACTCATCTGCATTTGGATTTTAACCTTCTGGTGATTTTCCATTGACTTCTGTTGTTTTTATACCAAGATAATGATAGTTTTCCCCCTAAATGTCACAGAAAGCAACATTACAGCTAACAAAAATATGTTCTGAGAACATATTGCTAACGTTCGCAGTAAGCAAAAAATGAAAATGTTTAAAACATTCGGTTTTAAAAACGTTTTTCTTGGCTATACGAACATTAAGGAAACATCTCATTTTAACATTTTTGCAAACGTTCCTTTTGAATGATCTCGGAACATTTAGTAACATTTAAAAAAGCATTAGATGAACGTCCAACTGAAACGTTTCAGAAATAAAATGATGTATAAATAACATTTTTGAGTTAACATTTTGAGATAACTTTGCACGAACGTTCCATTAACATTCCTGTAAGAACACTTGTTCATAACTCTCAGAGAATGTTCCTTGTTAGCTGAGAAGATAATCGTACATATTTGAACTGTGCTGTCTTCACATGCTGTCTATGCAGGCAGCTCACTAGGTTTGAGAACGGAGCCGATGTCTGTAAAACAATTCATTCTCAACACAAGGTCTAATGACACCGAAGAGAAGATTATGTGTGTGTGTGTTTGACTTGTGCACGAGGTTAATTGTTCTGTGAGCTTGTTTGGTTGCGTAGTTGTAATTGAATAAGAGTCTGGAGGGATTGTAGATCAGTGACCTTCGCGAGGAGCTGCAGGCGTCTCAATAACACTCTTATCACAATCTCAGCTGTAAATAAAAGCCAGCCGACCTTCCTCATTCATAAACACACAGGACTCTCGCTGCAATACACGAGGAAAACAGATCCAAGACTCCAGGAGCAGAAGCGGCAGCTGGGTTCTCTGTTCTCTGTGTGTTATGAGTCTATACTTACATAATTGATGACTTTCAGCTGCAGGGAGGCGGCGTCCAGATCGTACAGCTCACCTGTCAATCACACACAACTCAACACAATTACACTGATCCATCTGATTGTCCAAAACTCATTGCTAGCCGTGGGTGGTTGCTAGGGTGTTGCTAGGTGGCTGTAAGCTCAGTGCTTCCCACACATAGACTTTACCTGGGCGGGCCGCCCAAGTATATTTGGTAACACGTTTTTGCTTTTCATTTTTGTTATCCTCTTATACTTTTCTATCCACCCGGGATGATGAAACCATCCGCAATCTATTTAGAGGCCTAAAAACGTCTAAAAACGCATGGAAAACGCCGGCCGCTCCAGTGGTTTATGAGCCGCGCTCTCCACGAAGATGAAGAAGTTTCAGCTTAGGAAAAATGGATTTCCAGACATTGAATAAATATATAAGAAAAAAACTACCACTGTCAATCCATTTAAAAAAATTGCTAATTAATTGCATTTTTTTTCTGAAATTATTCGTGATTAATCCCACCTAACATTAAAGTTTTAAATATACTTTTATACTGCAATCATTTCACATTCAATCTTCAAATTAATGCAGAAACAACATAAAGACAGTATATTTTTAATATATAGGCGAGTATCACTGATACCAATACTACTGATGTCTCTATGAAATAGTTTTTTTCCTAATATTTAACCATTGACTAGCATTCAACATTACAGTATAATTGAGAGCTGTCAATTTGAACATTTATTAGACTTTAAAATAACTTCTTATTTAAGTGAACTTAAAACAATCTTCACATAAACCCATTATAATAAATGTCATATTTAGCTACCTGTGCCTAAATTAAATATACAGTTATCAAACACTAAATTCGAAATTAAATACAGATGAATCCTTAAAGCTACAACAGTTATTGGTTTCCTCTTTTTCTTTTGTTCTTTGATGAACAGCATCACGTGACGCGGATCTGACACGCTTCGTGGTTTCTCATAACTCTTTACCTTTTCTGAACCACTGCATTTCAGAGAAATGTTCTTAAATTTGACTCATATAACAAATACTTACATGCACGCAGTTTTAAGGCAGCTTTAATCGCCTTTTCGGTCACTTCATGACTTAACTGACGACATAACTGCGACATTGCATGTTTATAGTTTCTTTTGCACTTTAATATGAAATGATACAGGCTACAGCATGCACCGCCGCATTTGTGCGACCAATTGAAGAACACGTGCTACGAGCACAGTATAACGGCTGACAGGACAGGAGAACTGGTTTTTACGGACATACGGACTGACAGCATCTCATCTGACCACAGTTAAAGGAGTAGTTCACTTCAAGAATTAAAATGTCCTGATAATTTGCTCTCCCCATGTCTTCCAAGATGTTCATGTCTTTCTATCTTCAGTCGCAAAGAAATGAAGGTTTTTGAGGAAAACATACCAGGGTTTTTCTCCATATAATGGACTTTAATAGGGACCAATTGAGGGCCAAATTGCAGTTTCAGTGCAGCTTCAAAGAGCTCTACACGATCCCAGCCGAGTAATAAGGCTCTTATCTAGTGAAACCATCGCTCATTTTCCAAAAAAAATAAACATTTATATACTTTTTAACCACAAATGCTCGTCTTGCACTAGCTGGACTTCATGCCTGACGTAATCACGTTGGAAATGTCTTTTTATTCTGGAAGTGAACTAATCCTTTAAATATTTAATTTTGATCATCATTAAAGTGATTTTTTTTTCTTTCATAGAATTGTAATATTTCAAATGCATGCTAATGGTGTAGTCGAGGACTTTTGTGGTAAATGGATAAAAAGTACTTCATATCCCCCTAAACACAGCATAATCTGTATCAAATCTGTGTCACATGTAGTAGACCATTTCTGTGCCGTGGGTAATAGGAGGATATGTTTCAAACCTGTGGGAAGCACTGCAGCTATAAAGTTAGTCGATGATTCTTGTTCTGAAAGTTACATTATGTCACACAGAATATCAAACTCTTTTATTCCGCAGCTCTTTAACGCTGCAGTACCACAGATGTGTTTTGCGTGTTTCTCACCACACAGCCGTAGGATCTTGCGGTCGAGCTCTCTGTAGTCTGTGTGGGGTTTGGGCTTTGCTGGTGCATTGTGGGATTGAGCATGTGGCCGTTTGGAGCATCTCTGAATGTCTCTGACTCGCTTACAGGCCACAGTGAGCTGTTGGGACACACACACACACAGTATAAACAGTGTTACTTGCATTCTGACAGTCACAGGTAGTAATGCTTATCCAGAAAGTGTCAGTAAAAGATCTACTTACTTTCATAAATATCTCACACAACTATGAATGTGATATTGTGTTTACACAACAGTTCAACTGCACAAGTGTGTAAATAAATAAATAAGAAACAACCACAGTTGTGAGCGGAACTACTTCCTTCCGCCACAGATTCAAATCTCAGGTTGCCAGTTTAACAGCTCCGTTACTAATCCGAGAATGTTACTTTAGAACTAGTAACAAAGTAATGTTGAGTTACTTCATTGAAAGCTTATTGTATCACTGGATTATGTGGAGTAGAGTATTATCAGAGAAAGATGGACTGAGAGTGTGACCCTCTGCATCTGATAAAGCATTCATTCTTCAGCTCAATCTCATATTCACAATAAAACATGAGTTTGAACGTCCGTGGAGGAAAGCGATATCTTTGTCGTACTGTCCTTTCATCTGTTAAGGGTGATTTCTGATGACAGCGCTGTTCACTGCATTTGTTAACTGCGTCCTACAAGCTGTTGTTTGAAAGTAAAAATAACGTCCTTGTTTACAACAGCGTTTCAGTCTCTTTCAATATAAAAGTCTTTAAAGCTTACTCAATTAAGAAAAATTGTCGCATCTAATGAAGGAATAATGTCACTAAAATCACCACCATGAACACACACAGTTTCCCATTAATAAATATTATTATTAAACAATATTATTTATATGAAATATTTTTATTGAATAATAATATTTAATAAACAACAACAGCCATCATAAAAGTTGCTAGGCAATTCAGTCAAAAGTACAAAGGCAGCGCTCTGATATACAGCATTAAAGTTACTTAGCCAAAACTATTTGCTCTGGAACAATTAATAGATTAATAATAAGACCAAAGAATGCCCGTTAGATTTACCCAAAACAAATTATAGCTCATGTTTAACCACTATACAGACATCAGAGCCAGAGGGAAATTGCAGAAGATCTGGCCGAGGTGAGGCTGCTCTCGGCGGGTTCATGAGCGCTGAATGGCCGCTGACGCCCTGGAGCTCACATCTCCCAAAACATCGAGACACATTTTCAAATAGACGTTATCTTTATTAACAAACCACATATTTGAAGTCTATATGAAGTCCTAAAAAACTTCTAAAACTACATTCCGTGACATAAAAACAGTATTATAAAATTATAGTGGATTTGTGCGTCCGCCATGACACTTGCTGTGAGAAATACGCCAAGCGCAGTGATACTAGTGATACTAGAGGCGGTTCCCGTGACGATATTGGGTGAACAGACCTCTCAGCCAATCAGATTCGAGGTACTTTTTTTTCATAAAATCTTTTCTCCAAGATTTTCAGTGACCGAGAGTGCTCAACGCGCTGCAAATGAAAAAAACACGTGAAAATAGAAAAAAAAAGAACTGCAAATCAATTTGACAGAATACAGAAACGGGCAAGAATACAGACCACAAAAAGCAGGATTCTACATTCTACATGTGCCAACTGTTTGTGTTGTGAGAATTTGCAGCGTGTGTGTTGTCAAATTGATGAAGATGTTTTCTTAATTATGTGTTTTTTCTTTTTCAGCGTGTAGATCTCTTTCGGCCACCGTACAGATTTTTTTCAAACATGCATATATAATTAACAGTAATTATGTTCCCTCTAGCCTTTTTATAGCTAACTAACGAACTGTGAACACTTGAAGACTTTCCTGAGGTAATTGTGACATTGACCACAAGCTGTTTTATTGACCTCTTTCTTTCGGTTGAAACGCCGATTGAGCGATTATATGAGCCGTGATACATCTCTGTCAGTTGTACTGTATTTTTAAACATACCTTCTTAAGTTCATTCATGTTTATTTCGTGTTATAACTGGTGTTAATGTGGAAGAGACTGAACAGAAGTGCTACAGCGATCTGTCACGACACATTTAAGAGCGTCAAAACGGCATGTATTGTTTGAATTCTGCGATAAAACTGACATTATTTGAGAGCTGAGAATTCGTTTCCTATGAGAAGTAACAAAGCGCAGTTGCGATTACCAAACGGGAGGCGTGCTACAAATAATGTTAAAAGAAGTGATGGAAACCGCGGATCTGGCAACCCTGATTTGGTTTTTTTATTTTTTTTATTTTGTAATTGCATTGCGTTAATGCGTTATTATCGCGTTAATATTTCAAAAAATATTTCTAAATATATATATTTTTTAATAATTA
This sequence comes from Sinocyclocheilus grahami, assembly GCF_001515645.1. NCBI lineage: Eukaryota > Metazoa > Chordata > Actinopteri > Cypriniformes > Cyprinidae > Sinocyclocheilus > Sinocyclocheilus grahami. Next base: position 113,533 of record NW_015506657.1, on the reverse strand, counting down.
ATCACAAAAACTGCTGATTAACATTCATATTAATCAGTATTGTGCTCAGGCTGTCGCCAGCTGAAAAGGAGTCATTTCAGAGCTTGAGCAGCTTGAATACAATGAATACAAACATGTATTTTCCTCAATTTTAAATTCGTATTGACTTTAACCTTCACCTTAAGACACAAACTGAAATGCATTTGCTCTTCATATCTCAGTCCTTTGATCTGTAAAGACAGAAGTGGAATCACGATCCCTTTTTCTGATCTTCATTTTTTTTTTTTTTCAAAATCTTTTTGATTTTCATCAAAAGCCAAATAATTCTGTTCGTTTCTAAATGGCCTTCAGATTCACTGCCCGTTCAGATCTGTTTTATTTTCTCTCTCTGTCATGTTCGTGATGTTTTCTTACCGACACACACACTCTTTAGTGAACACTACAAGGGCAAACGCAGCTAATGGAGGACGACAGGCTTTCATTTCTCTGCTTCTGTTCCTCCGGCTCACAGAAACACATCAGATGTTTAATTAACAGAAGGACACTGCAGCACAGTTAAATGATACGACACGAGAGTGTATATGAGAGTGTTAAACTTGTCAAATAATTCTGTAAGATAGAGAGAGCTAATGTCATTTTAGGGAACAAATAATAAAAAATAAATAAATGAAAATATACTGAAATCTATTGTTTCTGCTTATAAATCTCTGATGTTTCTTTCTCTTTGCTTTCATTGGTTATTTGTTTGCTCTCTTGTTTTTGCTCTCGTCGTGAGATGCTTTTAAAGCGTCTGATGTTAAATTGCTTCTCTAATCAACCGAATCAAAGCTCTGTGGAGTGTGTGTGTGTGTGTGTGTGTTCTGCTGCTGCTGCTGATGATGATGGTGGTATGATGAAAGCTTTTGGACCCTTATCACCTCAAATAAAACCTGAGGGGCGGTTTGGCTTTTGACTCACCGAGATAAACATGAGGATGAAAGAGCCCTTTCTGAAATATACCAGAGTTTCTGCACAAATACTGCAGTAAGAAGACCTATTTAAAGCCTTGGATTGAAATGATATGTTCTTATGGATCTATTCACACAGGGGATGAAGATCTGTTTGTGCTACATTTATTTATTTATTTCCTTTATTCTTGGTTTCATCTCTGCTCTGCTTTGATTCTCTGGGCCGGGTTTCCCAATAACGATGGATCTTAGTTCTTAAAGGGTTAGTTCACCCAAAAATGAAAATTAGCCCATAAATTGCTCACCCTCAAGTCATCCCAGGTGTATATGACTTTCTTCTTTCAGACGAATCCAGTCGGAGTTATATTAAAAATGGTCTTTGATCTTTCAAGCTGTGTAATGCCACTCAGCGTGCGTTGCAGTGCATCAGTCCAAAAGAAGTGAAATAAAATCCATAAAAAAAACATCCATAAAAAAAGTGTCTCACACGGCTCCGGGGGGTGAACAAAGGCCTTCTGTAGTGAATTTATGAGTTTTTGTAAGACAAATATCCATATTCAAAGCATAATAATCACGTTAATGTAGCTTGCGCTCACTGTTGTACACTGGAAGCAGTGACGTATGAGTCCAGTGTTGCGCACTGAATATGGATATTTGTCTTACAAAAATGCATCGATTCGCTACAGAAGGCCTTTGTTCACCCCCCGCAGCTGAGTGAGACACTTTTTTTATGGATGGGCGCTTTTTATTTCACTTCTTTTGGACTGATGCATGCAACACCCGCTGAGTGGCATTAAACGGCTTGAAAGATCAAAGACCATTTTTGATATAACTCCGACTGGATTCGTCTGAAAGAAGAAAGTCATAAACACCTAGGATGACTTGAGGGTGAGTAATTTATTTTTGGGTGAACTAACCCTTTAAGCGCGCTCTCTACGCGCGAGGTTACGAACGCTCGCCGCAATTCCACGTGCGTTAAAAATGGTCTTTGATCTTTCAAGCTGTGTAATGCCACTCAGCGTGCGTTGCATGCATCAGTCCAAAAGAAGTGAAATAAAATCCATAAAAAAAACATCCATAAAAAAAGTGTCTCACACGGCTCCGGGGGGTGAACAAAGGCCTTCTGTAGTGAATTTATGAGTTTTTGTAAGACAAATATCCATATTCAAAGCATAATAATCACGTTAATGTAGCTTGCGCTCACTGTTGTACACTGGAAGCAGTGACGTATGAGTCCAGTGTTGCGCACTGAATATGGATATTTTTCTTACAAAAATGCATCGATTCGCTACAGAAGGCCTTTGTTCACCCCCCGCAGCTGAGTGAGACACTTTTTTTATGGATGGGCGCTTTTTATTTCACTTCTTTTGGACTGATGCATGCAACACCCGCTGAGTGGCATTAAACGGCTTGAAAGATCAAAGACCATTTTTGATATAACTCCGACTGGATTCGTCTGAAAGAAGAAAGTCATATACACCTAGGATGACTTGAGGGTGAGTAATTTATTGACTAATTTTCATTTTTGGGTGAAGTAACCCTTTAAGCGCGTTCTCTACGCGCGAGGTTACGAACGCTCGCCGCAATTCCACGTGCGTTTCCCAAAAATGCCTTTAACACGAACACGCTCTTCGCTGTCCGTTTGTCAAGTGCTGAAATATTACCTTACCTTACCACCTGATGTGGATTAGAAGAAAAAAAACTTTCTAAAAGATGAACTTAATGTTCTTCTGGAGGAGGTGGAGCGAAACAAAAATGTCATTTTCAGCAGATTAAAAGGACACCATACAAATAATGAAAAATAAAACATATGGGAGGATGAGGCTTGCAAGGCCCTCCATTTCTGTGCCAATTCTCTTGCCAGATAATATGATTGTTTTATGGTGATTCGTTACGTTTCTATCATTTATTGTGCAATGTGAAATGATTGCAGACGTTTTTGAAGTAAAACCTACCTAACCTCCCAAGGCCTAAAGCCCTATGAAATACTATAAGAATTCTTATGAGTGTTTCTGAAGTGAATAACTAATGGTTGATGGTCATTTTCAAACATAAACATGTAAGCTTAGATATTATTAATATATAAAGTGTATATATTAAGGGTGATAGTATCACAAATATATGTACTTCATCTAGCCAATACATTTCTACAGGTACAGACAAAAAAAGTTTATTGCAGAAATGTTTTATCAGCACTGTTCTATGTATACATATTTATGATATCATGTGTATTTTTATTTTCTTCCCACATTAAGTTTTGATATATTTACGGTAGGAGATTTACTAAATATCTTCATGGAACATGATCTTTACTTAATATCCTAATGATTTTTGGCATAAAAGAGAAATGTATAATTGTGACCCATACAATGTATTGTTGGCTATTGCTACAAATATCCCCCAGAGACTCAACACTGCTTCTGTGCTGCAGGGTCACAGATGTATATAATGAATGAACAAATAAATAAATAAATATTTCAGTAGGAAGCAAAGCTTATTTTAGGAAAATAAAACAAAATAAAAAATAACAAATATTGAAATACATTGTTTCTGCTTATAAATTTCTGATGCTTCTTCTTGCTTTCATTTGCTATTTGTTTAGATGCTTTTAAAATGTCTGATTTAAAATAAAAAAAACATTACAAATTAACAAAAAAAATAAATAAATAAATAAAAGTATTTTAGAGTAATAACGATAACTGTGGTGCTAAGGGAGAAAGTGAATCTTGTTTATTGGGAGGAAAATAAATAAATAAAAACAATAACAATAAATAAATAAGTTGCAGTTGGAACAATAATGGCAAATCTGTAATGGAGAGAGAGCTAATCTTATTCTTGGAGAAAGAATAAACAAAATAATTTATAGTATTATTGTCAAATAATTCTGTAAGATAGAGAGAGCTAATGTCATTTTAGGGAACAAATAATAAAAAATAAATAAATGAAAATATACTGAAATCTATTGTTTCTGCTTATAAATCTCTGATGTTTCTTTCTCTTTGCTTTCATTGGTTATTTGTTTGCTCTCTTGTTTTTGCTCTCGTCGTGAGATGCTTTTAAAGCGTCTGATGTTAAATTGCTTCTCTAATCAACCGAATCAAAGCTCTGTGGAGTGTGTGTGTGTGTGTGTGTGTTCTGCTGCTGCTGCTGATGATGATGGTGGTATGATGAAAGCTTTTGGACCCTTATCACCTCAAATAAAACCTGAGGGGCGGTTTGGCTTTTGACTCACCGAGATAAACATGAGGATGAAAGAGCCCTTTCTGAAATATACCAGAGTTTCTGCACAAATACTGCAGTAAGAAGACCTATTTAAAGCCTTGGATTGAAATGATATGTTCTTATGGATCTATTCACACAGGGGATGAAGATCTGTTTGTGCTACATTTATTTATTTATTTCCTTTATTCTTGGTTTCATCTCTGCTCTGCTTTGATTCTCTGGGCCGGGTTTCCCAATAACGATGGATCTTAGTTCTTAAAGGGTTAGTTCACCCAAAAATGAAAATTAGCCCATAAATTACTCACCCTCAAGTCATCCCAGGTGTATATGACTTTCTTCTTTCAGACGAATCCAGTCGGAGTTATATTAAAAATGGTCTTTGATCTTTCAAGCTGTGTAATGCCACTCAGCGTGCGTTGCATGCATCAGTCCAAAAGAAGTGAAATAAAATCCATAAAAAAAACATCCATAAAAAAAGTGTCTCACACGGCTCCGGGGGGTGAACAAAGGCCTTCTGTAGTGAATTTATGAGTTTTTGTAAGACAAATATCCATATTCAAAGCATAATAATCACGTTAATGTAGCTTGCGCTCACTGTTGTACACTGGAAGCAGTGACGTATGAGTCCAGTGTTGCGCACTGAATATGGATATTTTTCTTACAAAAATGCATCGATTCGCTACAGAAGGCCTTTGTTCACCCCCCGCAGCTGAGTGAGACACTTTTTTTATGGATGGGCGCTTTTTATTTCACTTCTTTTGGACTGATGCATGCAACACCCGCTGAGTGGCATTAAACGGCTTGAAAGATCAAAGACCATTTTTGATATAACTCCGACTGGATTCGTCTGAAAGAAGAAAGTCATATACACCTAGGATGACTTGAGGGTGAGTAATTTATTGACTAATTTTCATTTTTGGGTGAAGTAACCCTTTAAGCGCGTTCTCTACGCGCGAGGTTACGAACGCTCGCCGCAATTCCACGTGCGTTTCCCAAAAATGCCTTTAACACGAACACGCTCTTCGCTGTCCGTTTGTCAAGTGCTGAAATATTACCTTACCTTACCACCTGATGTGGATTAGAAGAAAAAAAACTTTCTAAAAGATGAACTTAATGTTCTTCTGGAGGAGGTGGAGCGAAACAAAAATGTCATTTTCAGCAGATTAAAAGGACACCATACAAATAATGAAAAATAAAACATATGGGAGGATGAGGCTTGCAAGGCCCTCCATTTCTGTGCCAATTCTCTTGCCAGATCAGTCAGATAATATGATTGTTTTATGGTGATTCGTTACGTTTCTATCATTTATTGTGCAATGTGAAATGATTGCAGACGTTTTTGAAGTAAAACCTACCTAACCTCCCAAGGCCTAAAGCCCTATGAAATACTATAAGAATTCTTATGAGTGTTTCTGAAGTGAATAACTAATGGTTGATGGTCATTTTCAAACATAAACATGTAAGCTTAGATATTATTAATATATAAAGTGTATATATTAAGGGTGATAGTATCACAAATATATGTACTTCATCTAGCCAATACATTTCTACAGGTACAGACAAAAAAAGTTTATTGCAGAAATGTTTTATCAGCACTGTTCTATGTATACATATTTATGATATCATGTGTATTTTTATTTTCTTCCCTTTTCTTTTTAATTATTTCATAAATTCCTTTAAACAAAAAAGAGTAATAAAGAGAAGTACAACTAAAGCCTCATATGCACTTGGATAAAGTTAAAGGTAACTCTGTCTTCTTACGATGCACTGAGGGCTTTGCGATTACTCCAGCGCACTCGTAGATCTGCAATGATTTTCAAGTGCTACTTAAGATACGATGCTTTTGGGAAACAGACCGTTATACTAAGATCCGTCGTACGATCTTCTAAGGCTTATGATGCTTTTGAGAAACGCAGCCCTGGTTAGTTCTTCAGGTGAACAGGCCTTAAACTGGGTTTTAAATAAATTAACTAGTTTTAAATAAATTAAGTTAGATTATTATTATTATTACTATTAATAATAAAAAGTTAGTAAATAAATAAAAATAATAAAGTAATGAAAATAAAAAATAAACAACATTTTAATTTTACAGTAGAATAAATAACTGTAAGGGAGGGAGAAAATCTTATTCTGTCGGAAAAATAAAATTTTTAAATAATAAAAAAGTACTACAGTAAAGGGAGACTGCTAATCTGAGTATTTGAGAAAAATTAAAACAATAATAAAATAAACATTAAAAAACATTATAATGATCATTTTAAAGTAGTAAAAATAACGTACTATGGTAAATTTCTGTTAGGAATAGAGCTAATTTGGGGACAAACAAACAATGAAATTAATGAATGAATGAATTGGAAAATGTAAAAAAAAAAATTTTTGCTGCAGTAACAATAACTGGTATAATTCTGTAAGGCAGAGAGAGCAAATTTTATTCTTTGAGGGGGAAATTTTTTTAAAAACAAAGACATCCTTATGTGTGTTTCTCTCTGGATGAGTGTGAGGAGTGTGTGTGTGTGAGTTAGTGAGTAAGTGTGTGTGTGTGTGTGTGTGTGTGTGTGTGTGTGTGTGTGTGTAGGTGTGTGTGTCTTACATGTTTCTCCAGGATGTTGAGGTTTTGTTCATCTTTTTCTGTCAGTGGTTTACAGCAGAGCTGTTGAGAGAGCGACAGACACCACAAGTCAAATAAATCACATAATTCATTACATCCTTCAGCAAACGTTTTTTTTCCCTGCTCTATTTCTGCCAGCTCTCTCTCTCTCTCTGGGGAAATGCTCCATTTGCTTTAGGGGTCACATTGTGACCTTTGACCCCACGTCTGTCTGCAAGAGTCCCAGAGAGACACTCAACACACACTCACACACATTTCCCACGAACGCGGCTACTGATCTCACAGAGCGGATACTAAAACACTGAAATGAAGTCAAACTACAAACTAGAGAGCGTTTGCTGTCTGTATACAAGCAAGAAATTAATATTTTTATTCCTCGAGGATGCATTAAATTGATCAAAAGTGACAGTAAAGACATTTATAATGTTACAGAAGATTTCTATTTCAAATAAATGCTGTTCTTCTGAACTTTCTGTTCATCTGTGAATCCTGAAAAATAAAATGCATCACAGTTTCCACAAAAATATTGTGCAGCACGACTGTGTTCAACACTGATAATAATCAGAAATGTTTCTCGAGCAGCAGATCAGCATATTATACTGATTTCTGAAGATCATGTGACACTGAAGACTGGAGGAATGATGCTGAAAATACAGCTGCGCATCACAGAAATACATTACAGTTTAACAGAGATTCACAGAGAACACAGCTGTTTTACATTCTAATAATATTTCACCATTTTTACTGTATTTTTGATCAAATAAATGCAGCATTGGTGAGCAAACAGATAAAATCATACCAACCTCAAACTTTTCAGAGAATTAAATCTTTTAAATCACAAATTTTAAACTAGACGTGGAAAATTATGCATTTTAACAAATGACTATGAATATTTCACCACATAAATATGATATATTTATTATTAATTAAACATATAAATATTTTGGATTTTGACAATAATTGTCTTGGAATTTATGATTGAATGCAGGGTTATTAACATAAACTAAAACCATTAGAAACATACAATAAACATCAACTAAAATTACCTGGGGAAAAAAAAAACTTACACTTATTTAATTTCAGCTTGCTGGCAAGACAACATTTCTTATTTTCGTTTAGTGTAAGCTGAAGTACTAAAATAAACAAAAAGAAATTTGAATATATAGACATATAAAAAAAACTATTAAAAATACTGAAACTTTAAAATTCAAGTCAAAAAAAACATTAAAATACAAAATACATTTGACCCCAATTTTTGCTGCTGCAATTTTCAAGCAGAGCAATGATTGCAAGACAATTTGCACGATGTGTCATTATGTGCAAAACAACAAAACGGACGAGACATTTCTCTATTTTCCTGCCATCTTCTATTTTCCAACTTGCTAAGACTCTCTCAACACGTCCTCGGTCCGATCCGTCACAATCGATTCTTTTATGACTCGCAATAAAGCGTCTCCCCTGCACTCAAAGATCTCATAAAATCATAAAGTTTTATCACTCAATTAGAAATAAACACTTTAATTGGACTAATGCCGCCTGTAAAACTGCAGCATTAGGCAGCGCATTAAAAATAACGAGCTATAATGAATTTCAGATGATTCAAAGAGAGGAATCGCACGACATTCACTGAATCATTGGTTCAGAGGTGAGAGAGAGAGAGAGATCATTACAGCACTATTGTGTGTGAAATTACAGCGGAATTCACCAAAATCAGAGCGATCACCTTCCCTTCATCACGGTCCACCAGAGGAATGATGAGCGCTGAAGACACAGAGACAAATCACTGCAACTTAAAGCCATAGTTCACCCAAAAATGACAATGTGCTGTTAATTTACTC
>NW_015506657.1:93129-104890 GCF_001515645.1 Sinocyclocheilus grahami | reverse complement strand
TGTGTGTGTGTGTGTGTGTGTGTGTGTGTGTGTAGGTGTGTGTGTCTTACATGTTTCTCCAGGATGTTGAGGTTTTGTTCATCTTTTTCTGTCAGTGGTTTACAGCAGAGCTGTTGAGAGAGCGACAGACACCACAAGTCAAATAAATCACATAATTCATTACATCCTTCAGCAAACGTTTTTTTTCCCTGCTCTATTTCTGCCAGCTCTCTCTCTCTCTCTGGGGAAATGCTCCATTTGCTTTAGGGGTCACATTGTGACCTTTGACCCCACGTCTGTCTGCAAGAGTCCCAGAGAGACACTCAACACACACTCACACACATTTCCCACGAACGCGGCTACTGATCTCACAGAGCGGATACTAAAACACTGAAATGAAGTCAAACTACAAACTAGAGAGCGTTTGCTGTCTGTATACAAGCAAGAAATTAATATTTTTATTCCTCGAGGATGCATTAAATTGATCAAAAGTGACAGTAAAGACATTTATAATGTTACAGAAGATTTCTATTTCAAATAAATGCTGTTCTTCTGAACTTTCTGTTCATCTGTGAATCCTGAAAAATAAAATGCATCACAGTTTCCACAAAAATATTGTGCAGCACGACTGTGTTCAACACTGATAATAATCAGAAATGTTTCTCGAGCAGCAGATCAGCATATTATACTGATTTCTGAAGATCATGTGACACTGAAGACTGGAGGAATGATGCTGAAAATACAGCTGCGCATCACAGAAATACATTACAGTTTAACAGAGATTCACAGAGAACACAGCTGTTTTACATTCTAATAATATTTCACCATTTTTACTGTATTTTTGATCAAATAAATGCAGCATTGGTGAGCAAACAGATAAAATCATACCAACCTCAAACTTTTCAGAGAATTAAATCTTTTAAATCACAAATTTTAAACTAGACGTGGAAAATTATGCATTTTAACAAATGACTATGAATATTTCACCACATAAATATGATATATTTATTATTAATTAAACATATAAATATTTTGGATTTTGACAATAATTGTCTTGGAATTTATGATTGAATGCAGGGTTATTAACATAAACTAAAACCATTAGAAACATACAATAAACATCAACTAAAATTACCTGGGGAAAAAAAAAACTTACACTTATTTAATTTCAGCTTGCTGGCAAGACAACATTTCTTATTTTCGTTTAGTGTAAGCTGAAGTACTAAAATAAACAAAAAGAAATTTGAATATATAGACATATAAAAAAAACTATTAAAAATACTGAAACTTTAAAATTCAAGTCAAAAAAAACATTAAAATACAAAATACATTTGACCCCAATTTTTGCTGCTGCAATTTTCAAGCAGAGCAATGATTGCAAGACAATTTGCACGATGTGTCATTATGTGCAAAACAACAAAACGGACGAGACATTTCTCTATTTTCCTGCCATCTTCTATTTTCCAACTTGCTAAGACTCTCTCAACACGTCCTCGGTCCGATCCGTCACAATCGATTCTTTTATGACTCGCAATAAAGCGTCTCCCCTGCACTCAAAGATCTCATAAAATCATAAAGTTTTATCACTCAATTAGAAATAAACACTTTAATTGGACTAATGCCGCCTGTAAAACTGCAGCATTAGGCAGCGCATTAAAAATAACGAGCTATAATGAATTTCAGATGATTCAAAGAGAGGAATCGCACGACATTCACTGAATCATTGGTTCAGAGGTGAGAGAGAGAGAGAGATCATTACAGCACTATTGTGTGTGAAATTACAGCGGAATTCACCAAAATCAGAGCGATCACCTTCCCTTCATCACGGTCCCCCAGAGGAATGATGAGCGCTGAAGACACAGAGACAAATCACTGCAACTTAAAGCCATAGTTCACCCAAAAATGACAATGTGCTGTTAATTTACTCACCCATCCGAGACATAGGGCTTTTTTATTTAGTTGAACAGTAAAGAAGATTTTAGCTGAAATCGTGCTCCTCGGTGATTCATGAAATGCAAGTCAATGGGTGCCGGCACTTTGAGAGTCAAAAAAGCACATACAGGCAACACAGAATGAATCCCCGTGGCTCCTGGTGATAAATTTAGAGCTGGCAAGACAACATTTCTTATTTTCGTTTAGTGTAAGCTGAAGTACTAAAATAAACAAAAAGAAATTTGAATATATAGACACATAAAAAAAACTATTAAAAATACTGAAACTTTAAAATTCAAGTGAAAAAAAACATTAAAATACAAAATACATTTGACCCCAATTTTTGCTGCTGCAATTTTCAAGCAGATTGCAAGACAATTTGCACGATGTGTCATTATGTGCAAAACAACAAATCGTGCTTCTTGGTGATTCATACAGTGCAAGTCAATGGGTGCCGGCACTTTGAGAGTCAAAAAAGCACATACAGGCAACACAGAATGAATCCCCGTGGCTCCTGGTGATAAATTTAGATCTTATGAAGCGAAATGATCAGTCTGTGCAAGAAACTGAACATTACTTAACACATTATTACCTGTAATCCAGAGCCTCAGGTCAGCAGGGAAATCTGATTCTTTTGGACAGTTTGTTTCAATGAACTGGTTCAGTTCACTAGTTCGTTTATGTAATAATCATGCAATGACGTCACGTATACACAATTATATGATTAAAGCTCCCAATAATGATGTCAAGCGTGGATGTTTTATGTGTCTAAAGCATATAAAGTGAATAAAGTCGTCTTCATCAGCTCATCTTTATACATAAACAACGAGAAATCAAAAAAAACATTAAAATACAAAATACATTTGACCCCAATTTTTGCTGCTGCAATTTTCAAGCAGAGCAATGATTGCAAGACAATTTGCACGATGTGTCATTATGTGCAAAACAACAAAACGGACGAGACATTTCTCTATTTTCCTGCCATCTTCTATTTTCCAACTTGCTAAGACTCTCTCAACACGTCCTCGGTCCGATCCGTCACAATCGATTCTTTTATGACTCGCAATAAAGCGTCTCCCCTGCACTCAAAGATCTCATAAAATCATAAAGTTTTATCACTCAATTAGAAATAAACACTTTAATTGGACTAATGCCGCCTGTAAAACTGCAGCATTAGGCAGCGCATTAAAAATAACGAGCTATAACGAATTTCAGATGATTCAAAGAGAGGAATCGCACGACATTCACTGAATCACTGGTTCAGAGGTGAGAGAGAGAGAGAGATCATTACAGCACTATTGTGTGTGAAATTACAGCGGAATTCACCAAAATCAGAGCGATCACCTTCCCTTCATCACGGTCCACCAGAGGAATGATGAGCGCTGAAGACACAGAGACAAATCACTGCAACTTAAAGCCATAGTTCACCCAAAAATGACAATGTGCTGTTAATTTACTCACCCATCCGAGACATAGGGCTTTTTTTTTTAGTTGAACAGTAAAGGAGATTTTAGCTGAAATCGTGCTCCTTGGTGATTCATGAAATGCAGGTCAATGGGTGCCGGCACTTTTAGAGTCAAAAAAGCACATACAGGCAACACAGAATGAATCCCCGTGGCTCCTGATGATATTTTGAGATCTTATGAAGCGAAATGATCAGTCTGTGCAAGAAACTGAAGATTACTTAACACATTATTACCTGTAATCAAGAGCCGCAGGTCAACAGGGAAATCTGATTCTTTTGGACAGTTTGATTCAATGAACTGGTTCAGTTCACTAGTTCGTTTATGTAATAATCATGCAATGACGTCACGTATACACAATTATATGATTAAAGCTCCCAATAATGATGTCAAGCGTGGATGTTTTATGTGTCTAAAGCAAATAAAGTGAATAAAGTCGTCTTCATCAGCTCATCTTTATACATAAACAATGAGAAACCATAAAAACGTTCAGTTCTCCGCTTCATTCAAGTGTTGGGTTCACGCATACGCACATCAGCGGATCACCGGTGTTCGGTCCGAGTCGAACCGTTTCCTCAGTTCAGTGTCTGTTGGAGGAACTGAATCGGTTCATTCATCAGAGAATCAGATACGCCGATGTTTCGGCTCATTTCCAGTCGCAGTGACCGTCAGGCGTCTGGAAGTGAGTTCTGATTGAGTAACTTATAGATCTGTGCTGCTCGAGCCGCGAACTGATTCAGACGATTCAGTCCGATTCAATGAACTGATTCAACTAGTTCACTAAAAAGAACCGGTTCAAAAGAATGATTCGTTCATGAACTGAACCGTTTGCCTGAGGCTCTGGATTACAGGTAATAATGTGTTAAGTAATGTTCAGTTACCTTAAGATCTCAAAATATCATCAGGAGCCACGGGGATTCACTCTAGGAAGGGTTCTGGTCGTCCCAGATGTCTTCCATTTAAGGATTATGGAGGCCACTGTGCTCTTAGGAACCTTAAGTGCAGCAGAAATTTTTTTTGTACCCTTGCCCAGACCTGTGCCTTGCCACAATTCTGTCTCTGAGCTCTTCAGGCAGTTCCTTTGACCTTATGATTCTCATTTGCTCTGACATGCACTGTGAGTTGTAAGGTCTTATATAGACAGGTGTGTGGCTTTGCTAATCAAGTCCAATCAGTATAATCAAACACAGCTTGACTCAAATGAAGGTGTAGAACCATCTCCAGGATGATCAGAAGAAATGGACAGCACCTGCGTTAAATATATGAGTGTCACAGCAAAGGGTCTGAATACTTAGGACCATGTGATATTTCAGTTTTTCTTTTTTAATAAATCTGCAAAAATGTCAACAATTCTGTGTTTTTCTGTCAATATGGGGTGCTGTGTGTACATTAATGAGGAAAAAAAATGAACTTACATGATTTTAGCAAATGGCTGCAATATAACAAAGAGTGAAAAATTTAAGGGGGTCTGAATACTTTCCGTACTCACTGTATATATATATATATATATACATATACATATACATATACAGTATATATCGACCTGTTTGAGAGTAACAGCACACAGTAACAGTCAGCTGTTGCCGTGGTAATGTGTCTGGTCACCGTGGTGATGGCGTACCGTAAGAGTTACACATGATGTGTGTCTCCGGATAGGATTTCCAGAGGATTCTGTCACACCATGAAGGAACGTTGGTCCGCATCTGAGAGACGAAAGGGATTTAAAGAATGCCATCAGGACGCTTCACTTCCTTTGGCAACGGTCAGAGGACAGGAAGTAGCCGCCTCAGGACCGTAAACATGTTTGCACAGGATTCTTTCTTCATGCACATGAAGAAGAGCTTCTTTAAAGGGATAGTTCACCCAAAAATGACAATGTGCTATTAATTTACTCACCCATCCGAGAGGCTTTTTTTCTGAACAGTAAAGAAGATTTTTAGCTGAAATCGTGCTTCTTGGTGATTCATACAGTGCAAGTCAATGGGTGCCGGCACTTTGAGAGTCAAAAAAGCGCATACAGGCAACACAGAATGAATCCCCGTGGCTCCTGATGATATTTTGAGATCTTATGAAGCGAAACAATCAGTCTGTGCAAGAAACTGAAGATTACTTATTACCTGATTACCTGTAATCAAGAGCCGCAGGTCAACAGGGAAATCTGATTCTTTTGGACAGTTTGATTCAATGAACTTCACTAGTTCACTAGTTCGTTTATGTAATAATCATGCAATGACGTCACGTATACACAATTATATGATTAAAGCTCCCAATAATGATGTCAAGCGTGGATGTTTTATGTGTCTAAAGCAAATAAAGTGAATAAAGTCGTCTTCATCAGCTCATCTTTATACATAAACAATGAGAAACCATAAAAACGTTCAGTTCTCCGCTTCATTCAAGTGTTGGGTTCACGCATACGCACATCAGCGGATCACCGGTGTTCGGTCCGAGTCGAACCGTTTCCTCAGTTCAGTGTCTGTTGGAGGAACTGAATCGGTTCATTCATCAGAGAATCAGATACGCCGGTGTTTCGGCTCATTTCCAGTCGCAGTGACCGTCAGGCGTCTGGAAGTGAGTTCTGATTGAGTAACTTATAGATCTGTGCTGCTCGAGCCGCGAACTGATTCAGACGATTCAGTCCGATTCAATGAACTGATTCAACTAGTTCACTAAAAAGAACCGGTTCAAAAGAATGATTCGTTCATGAACTGAACCGTTTGCCTGAGGCTCTGGATTACAGGTAATAATGTGTTAAGTAATGTTCAGTTTCTTGCACAGACTGATTGTTTCGCTTCATAAGATCTCAAAATATCATCAGGAGCCATGCGGATTCATTCTGTGTTGCCTGTATGCGCTTTTTTGACTCTCAAAGTGCCGGTACCCATTGACTTGCACTGTATGAATCACCAAGGAGCATGATTTCAGCTAAAAATCTTCTTTACTGTTCTACTGAGAAAAACAATCTCCTACATCACGTATGGCCTGAGAGTTACAGACACACACACACACACACTCACACACACACTAACACTCACTCACACACACACTAACACTCACTCACACACACACACACACACACACACACAGACACACACACACACACACTCACACACACACTAACACTCACTCACACACACACACACACAGACACACACACTAACACTCAGACACACACACACACACACACACTCTCTCTCTCTCTCACACACACACACACACACACACACACACACACTCACCTCGTTTGTGGGCCGGCAGCGGTGCGGTCAGCGAGCCGGTTTGGTTCTGGTGGAGTTCTGCAGACGGCAGGCCGGAGCACTGCAGTCTCTTCTGCTGCTTCACCGCGTCTCTGAAACACAGACATGAGCAAGCTCTGAGAAATCACTTCACAATCTGACTTTATTCATCTTAATGAATGAACATTTAATCCCACCACAGCCAAGCATAAGTTACCATGTTAAATTAACACTAAAATAACACACAGCCAGCCTGGATCAGTTACCCCTGTTATTTCTGCAGTATGTACAGCATTTCTGTGTTCTACACACAGTACACCATATCCCACAATGCAATGTTCTCAACTTGACCTTCCATTTCCAGTGCAACGAATGAACCAAGCACAATCTCTTTCTTGCCTCATTATTTGATCAAACATTAAGACATTTACACACAAAACTGGATTGAAATGCAATACAGCATTTTAACAAAGAAACTATTCATTGCTCATCTACGTTAGATATTATTCACAGATACAACTTTAGATTTTAATAATGTATAAGTAAATGTTTTTAACAACTAGTAAAATTATCATCAACTAAAATGAATATGTTTCATTGTTAGTTAACTAATGTAGTTACCTATGCAGCCTTATTTTAAAGTGGATAAAACTTATAAATTTATGTTTATTTATTTGGCATGCACTTTCATCCAAAACAACTTACAAGTAACACTACAAGCAATTTATCATACGAAATCTAATTAAACTATACATATATTACATATATTTATTCAGTTTATATTTTATTTTAATGTTTTTATTTATTTCATGTGTTAAATCAGTTCAAAATGAGTTCAAAATGAGTACAATAAATGTAAAATAACTACAGTGCAAATTGAGCAAATTAGTACAAAAATGAAAATAATGATTACAAAAATTATCAATAACATAAAAATTATACATTTACATTTATTTATTTGACATTCGCATTTTACAATAAAATATACAAAAACCTAGTAAAACTACTAAACTGAAAACATTTTTAATTAAAATGTATTTTGCTGCAAAAATGTAATTAATTAAATGGCACGTAGAGACCTGTGTGAACCATATAGATTCATTAATCATATGAATCAGTGAATCTATTTGAATCAGGTCACTGAAATGAACTAATGTGAGCTAAAACGCAGTGATGGAGTGTTTTGTTGCTATTTTTATGTAGAAACGAGCTCATCGTTCTAAAAGTTGCTTTATTTCCCCGGTGTTTGACTCTGTTGTTACGATCTCTGCAGGGAATTAAAGAACATCAGACAGAAAGAATCAGTAAAAGAGGTATCTGTTCCACTTTAAATGGCTTTACAAAGAAACACTGACGGTATCCCATCATGCACTGCTGCTTTACAGCCAGAGACATTCAGCTGGTGAAAACCAATTTACATCCTGTGTGCGTGTGTGTGTGAGAGAGAGCGTGTGTGTGAGTGTGTGTGTGTGTGTGTGTGTGAGAGAGAGAGAGAGAGAGACCGTGTGTGTGTGTGTGTGAGAGAGAGAAGATGCGTGTGTGTGTGTGTGTGTGTGTGTGTGTGTGAGAGGAAGAAGTTAATTCTCCTGGGGTCTCTGGGTGCTATCAAAACATTACTGTTTGTTTGAACATCCTGACCAGCCTGACAATGTAAAATTCCACAAATACAACAGACTGAGAGTGTCCTTACATGTTCACCCCTGGCATTCCAGCGCCCATGGAGTTTGGAGGCCTCATTCCTCCTCCATAGCTCTGTAATGATAACCAAGGATCAGACTACGATGCCCAGCACCCCGAGAAGACACCATGAGAAAGGAGAAAACAAGGACACAGTTAGTTTAGAGGAAAACAGGTTGAACATAATTTATGGAATTCGGCCGATAAGCTGTAGTAATGACTGTGAATGTGTGGATGCCATACAAAAAACTGAACAAACACAAGAGGTGCATTCAGAAAATTGGTGTAAGAGTAAGACAATTGATTTAATATTTCACTTGCCTTGTTCCTCAAACAAACAACTATTAAAATGTTTCAGTAAAAATATATTTGTAAATATCAGTTTTTTTTTTGTAACTTTAGTATTAGTGCATATAAAATAAAATTATAAACGGCTACCATTTTTATCTTAAAAATCTTTATCATAAAATCATATCTTTATCATAAAACTTGCCTTGATTATGTTTAACTATGTTTTACTGTATTTTACCTCTTGCAATAAACATTCAGACTACATTTGACTACATTTGTTTTCAAAAACATTTCTTTATATATTTATGTATGCATGTAATTATTTTTTAATTTTTTTAACAGTAGTATAGTTTCTTATACTCACCTAGGCTGCATTTAAATATGTTTTAAAACAATTTATTTCTGTGACGAAAAGCTGAATTATTAGTATTCAGTGTCACATTATTCTTCACAAATAATTCTGATATGCCGAGTTGGTGCTCAAGAAACATTTATTATCATTATCAGTGTTAAAAACAGTTGTGTTGCTAATATATTTGTGGAAACTGGTAATTTTTTCAGGATGCTCTGGATGAATAGAACTTTTAAAACAACAGCATTTATTTGAAGTAGGAATCTTTTGTAACATTATAAAAGGTCTTTAATGTAATACTAGCTTCTTTGCTTAATAAAACTATTAATTTATTTTAATAATACGTGCATACAGTATGCGTATACGATGTACATTAAATACTGAGGTAAAATACATTGATATACAATTGTTTTAGCTACATTGTCCAGTCCTAGAAGTAAGTAAACCTAATTGATGGGGTCTAAGGAAAAGATACTCAGATTTTAATGAATGACAGTTGTGAAGTTGAGCTTTAGGACAGTATAAGAGCCAGACCTGTGGTCCCGGTCCCATCGGGCCCATTCCTCGAGGAGCATTCATTCTCTGCATAGGTGCCAGATTTGGATGGCCTGACCAAATAATAACACAATTTTAAAATTTAACAGACCTGCACATCAAAATGAAATGACAATGGCGAATTGAATTTGAAGTCTACTTGTAAAATAAATAAGGGACTTTCACCTTCAAACAAACACTGATCCCATTAGTCTCTTACCTGTTGGTCGTGTAGGGTCCATCATATTTGGAGGTAAAGGCTGCCCACCTGGAGGCTAAAGAAACAGAGACAGTCAAGTGCTAAAATAAGTCAAAGTCAATAAACAGTTATTTAAAACATTTTAATGTGACTTACCGGGTTACCCATTCTGATGGGTGGCCGAGGTCCTCCAGCATAGCGAGGAGACATAAAAGGCTGAATATGGGAACATACAGTAACTTTTATTTTTTACAGTAAATTTTTTTTAACAGCATGTAACCAATACAAAAGCTAAAGGAGAGGAGGAAGGAAAACAGAATATTTTAGGAAAAACATATCGGGATGTGTGCAGGTAACATGCATAACCATATAAACAGAGAGAACGTGTACATAGATATGTGTGCTGTTACCTGTCCATGCGCCCCCATCATGTTAGGGTTGGGAGCTAGCTGAGTGTGAGGGGAGGGTTGGGAACCAGGTGGTCCCTGCAAAGAGGGTAGGGGGAGGAAGAGAAGGTTGCCATAGTATCAGCAGCAAAATGCCAAGAGAAAGACAGCGCAAATTCAAAGACATGACAGGTGAAAGTGACAGGTGCAGATGAAGAGAACAGAGCCAAAGGCAAAAGATAGTTTGAGCTGATGTCACTCTTCATTCTAAAGTGGTTTTGCTTCAATCTATGCAAAATTACATTGCTAGATGCATCCCCCCCCCCATTTTGCTTTATGTTTCAAGCTATAAATCATTTACATGTGTTCAAGATGTACAATACCAAACCAATGTTTGGGGTCAGTAAGATTTTTTTTAAAGACAATAATACTTCTATTCAGCAAGAATGCATTAAATAATCCAAAGTGACTGTAAATACGTTTATAACGGTACAAAATATTTCTATTTCAAATAAATGGTGTCCTTTTGAACTTTCTATTGATCAAAGAATCCTGAGAAAAATGCATCAAGGTTTGCACAAAAATTGTTTTCAACATTGACAATTATAAGAAATGTTTCTTGAGCACCAAATCAGAATATTAAAATGATTTCTGAAGGATCATGCAACACTGAAGAACTTTATGGCCGCTGAAAATTCAGCTTTACACCGAAATAAATAACATTTCAAAATATAGATTTAAATATATTCAAATTAAAAAAAATATTTTAAATTGTAATATGTTACAATGTTATTGTAATTTTTATCGAATACATGCAGCCTCAGTGAGCATAAGAAACTTCTTTCAATTACACCACAGTGTGGTTGAATTAATTTTTAATCGATTTTGATTCTGATTGGTTGATAGACATTGCAAAACATTATGTGAATCATAGTCCTGTGAATCACAGTATTAATGGTCTAGAACAAATTTTATGCAGTAATTTTCTATAGAATATATCTTCAGAATATATCTTCATAGAATATATCTTGAAGTTTTTCTCCTCACTAAATTTGAGACACATAATAGCATTTTTTTCTATTAATTTACATAAAAAATATTTTTATTCTCAAGAAAATTCATCAGGTTTTAAGGATGTTTAGATATTTCTACAGAAATACAAAAGAATAATAACTAAGTACATGTTTTTACAAATCATCATTCATGTCACCACTAGAGGGCAATGGGGTTTAACCGTGGTCTAAAAGACCAAAGACACTCAACTGTTCAACATTTTTCTGCATATCCACTGATACACGTTTCAGAACTTGCATAAACCAGTTCCATGTTCTGCAGCTCTCAGTATCTGAAAATCTGTGCCATGCTGCATTCCCACAAAAGCTCTTGGAGGGTAATGATTCCATCTGGTCTGACAAAGATTTCTCCATATGCTTCCTTCAAAAATATAATCATAAACATCTTTTCATCCATAAATATTTTCCTAGAACTCATTACGATATTGTGATGAGTCACCCTCTCAGAAAGCTTCTGAGTGATAAAGCGTTAACTCCACTGCTGAAGGTACATCCCACCAACACATTTAGGGCTACTCAGCAGGGCAACGGCGAGCAAAACTGGATTGAAATGCAATACAGCATTTTAACAAAGAAACTATTCATTGCTCATCTACGTTAGATATTATTCACAGATACAACTTTAGATTTTAATAATGT
>NW_015506657.1:75629-90629 GCF_001515645.1 Sinocyclocheilus grahami | reverse complement strand
TAATATCAGAGTACAGTCAGAGCTGTGTGTGTGTGTGTGTGTGTGTGTGTGAGAGAGAGAGAGAGAGAGAGAGAGAGAGAGAGAGAGAGAGAGAGAGAGAGTGTGTGTGTTATACAATTAAACAGTTAAATCACAAATAAAACAAGCTTAACTTAAAATACATACACACGGCCAAAGACTAAATGTTTCTCCTTCAGTATCTAATAGAGTTTTGTACTGGACAGAGCAGTGTGTGTGTGTGTGTGTGTGTGTGTGTGTCAATCTGTCATCACGACTGTCCTCCTGGTCTGCAGAAGGGTGGAAAGTTTTCCAGATTTCTGGAACGTTCTCCAGGAGAAAAGAGAAAGAGAGAGAGAGGGAGGGATGACAGTTTTCTCACCCACACAGCAAACTAAAGTCCTGTTCCACGTCAGTTCCCATGACAACACTCTCTCTCTCTCTCTCTCTCTCACACACACACACACACAGACACGTTCACACGCTCATCTAAATGTGGACACTGCATAGCCACACTAACCCTAACAGAAAACTGCATCTTTAGCATTTAAAAATCACTCTATTAACTCTGAATCCGAACTCCTGCACGTCCTGCAGATCTGAGCGCAGCGCTGGAGGATTTATAAAGAGCTAATACTCTTGTGTTCACGTCACAGCTCAGGGAAAGCATGATGTGTGTTTTGTTTTTGCCGTCTGTGGCAGGTGTTCGTTACTCAGTGTTTCAGAACGACCGACTTCAGATTTGGAAAACTGCAAACTGGAAACACACAGAGATTCTGTGAGCATGCGGCACACAGAGCAGTTACAGTGGTACTTTAGTACTGTTATAGTTTTTGTTAATATTTCTTGTTCATTTTTTGTCTCCTTGCCATTTTTATTATGTCTATTCATTTTTTTATTCATTATTTTATTTACTTTAAATTTCTTAGTACTTCAGGTTAAACTAAACATAAATGCATGTTGCTAAAATAAAATAAAATATATAATTGTATTTTATTTCAAGTACCAAAAACGTTTATTTTAGTGTTAGTTAACAATCAGTTTAGAGCAAATAAAACGCTTTAATGACTCGTATTAGCTCTACATCACATGATATTAAACATGTTCAGATTTGCTACTGTTCAAAACTTTATAATTAAAAAAACATTAAGAAATTAATACTTTTATTCATCAAGTACACATTAAATTGATCAAAAGTGACCGTAAAGACATTTATAATCTTAAAAAAGATTTCTATTTCAAATAAATGCTGTTCTTTTGAACTTTCTGTTCATCTGTGAATCCTGAAAAATACAATGTATCACAGTTTCCACAAAAATATTGTGCAGCACAACTGTGTTCAACATTGATAATAATCAGAAATGTTTCTGGAGCAGCAGATCAGCATATTATACTGATTTCTGAAGATCATGTGACACTGAAGACTGGAGGAATGATGCTGAAAATACAGCTGCGCATCACAGAAATACATTACAGTTTAACAGAGATTCACATAGAAAACAGCCGTTTTAAACTGTAATAATATTTCACTGTTTTTACTGTATTTCTGATCAAATAAATGCAGCCTTAGTGGTTTCTTTCAAAAACATAAAATTGACTTAAATGATAACTTGATGAGTGAGTGAAATGAGTGAAATACATCTCTGATCATTGAGAGGTGATGCTGAACAGGCTGATGACGAGCAAACATTCGCCTGTCTGTCTGTCTGTCCCTGTCTCTCTCTGTCTGTTTGTCTGTCCGTCCGTCTGTCCGTCTGTCCGTCCGTCTGTGTCTGTCTGTCTGTCTGTCTGTCCCTGTCTCTCTCTGTCTGTTTGTCTGTCCGTCCGTCTGTCCGTCTGTCCGTCCGTCTGTGTCTGTCTGTCTGTCTGTCTGTCCCTGTCTCTCTCTGTCTGTTTGTCTGTCCGTCCGTCTGTCCGTCTGTCCGTCCGTCTGTGTCTGTCTGTCTGTCTGTCTGTCCCTGTCTCTCTCTGTCTGTTTGTCTGTCCGTCCGTCCGTCCGTCTGTCCGTCCGTCTGTGTCTGTCTGTCTGTCTGTCTGTCCCTGTCTCTCTCTGTCTGTCCGTCCGTCCGTCTGTCAGTCCGTCTTTCTGTCTGTCTGTCTGTCTGTCTGTCTGTCTGTCTCTCTGTCTGTCTGTCTGTCTCTCTGTCTGTCCCTGTCTGTCTGTCTGTCTGTCTGTCCCTGTCTCTCTCTGTCTGTCTGTCTGTCCGTCTGTCTGTCTGTCCGTCCGTCCGTCTGTCTGTCTGTCCGTCTCTCTGTCTGTCTGTCTCTGTCTGTCCCTGTCTCTCTCTGTCTGTTTGTCTGTCCGTCCGTCCGTCCATCTGTCTGTCTGTCTGTCTGTCTGTCTGTCTGTCCCTGTCTCTCTCTGTCTGTTTGTCTGTCCGTCTGTCTGTGTCTGTCTGTCTGTCTGTCCCTGTCTCTCTCTCTGTCTGTCTGTTTGTCTGTCCGTCCATCCGTCCATCTGTCTGTCTGTCTGTCTGTCTGTCTGTCTGTCCATCTGTCTGTCTGTCCCTGTCTCTCTCTGTCTGTCTGTCTGTCTGTCTGTCTGTCTGTCTCTGTTTTTCAGTCTATCCTTCTCTGTCTGTCTGTCCCTGTCTCTCTCTGTCTGTCTGTCTGTCTGTCCCTCTGTCTGTCTGTCTCTGTCTGTCTGTCTTTCAGTCTGTCCGTCTCTGTCTCTCTCTCTCTGTCTGTCTGTCTCTCTTTGTCTGTCTGTCTGTCCCTGTCTCTCTCTGTCTGTCTGTCTGTCTGTCTGTCTCTGTCTTTCAGTCTATCCATCTCTGTCTGTCTGTCCCTGTCTCTCTCTGTCCGTCTGTCTGTGTCTGTCTGTCTGTTCCTGTCTGTCTGTCTGTCTGTCTCTGTTTTTCAGTCTATCCATCTCTGTCTGTCTGTCCCTGTCTCTCTCTGTCCGTCTGTCTGTGTCTGTTTGTCTGTCCGTCCATCTGTCTGTCTGTCTGTCTGTCTGTCCATCTGTCTGTCTCTGTCTGTCTGTCCCTGTCTCTCTCTGTCTGTCTGTCTGTGTCTGTTTGTCTGTCCGTCTATCTGTCTGTCTGTCTGTCTGTCTGTCCATCTGTCTGTCTCTGTCTGTCTGTCCCTGTCTCTCTCTGTCCGTCTGTCTGTGTCTGTCTGTCTGTTCCTGTCTGTCTGTCTGTCTGTCTCTGTTTTTCAGTCTATCCATCTCTGTCTGTCTGTCCCTGTCTCTCTCTGTCCGTCTGTCTGTGTCTGTCTGTCTGTTCCTGTCTGTCTGTCTGTCTGTCTCTGTTTTTCAGTCTATCCATCTCTGTCTGTCTGTCCCTGTCTCTCTCTGTCTGTCCCTGTCTCTCTCTGTCTGTCTGTCCCTGTCTCTCTGTCTGTCTGTCTGTCTGTCTCTGTCTGTCTTTCAGTCTGTCCATCTCTGTCTCTCTCTGTCTGTCTGTCTCTCTTTGTCTGTCTGTCTGTCCCTGTCTCTCTCTGTCTGTCTGTCTGTCTGTCTCTGTCTGTCTTTCAGTCTGTCCATCTCTGTCTCTCTCTGTCTGTCTGTCTCTCTCTCTCTCTCTCTGTCTGTCTGTCTGTCTGTCTCTGTCTGTCTTTCAGTCTGTCCATCTCTGTCTCTCTCTGTCTGTCTGTCTCTCTCTCTCTCTCTCTGTCTGTCTGTCTGTCTGTCTCTGTCTGTCTTTCAGTCTGTCCATCTCTGTCTCTCTCTGTCTGTCTGTCTCTCTCTCTCTCTCTCTGTCTGTCTGTCTGTCTGTCTCTGTCTGTCTTTCAGTCTGTCCATCTCTGTCTCTCTCTGTCTGTCTGTCTCTCTCTCTCTCTCTCTGTCTGTCTGTCTGTCTGTCTCTGTCTGTCTTTCAGTCTGTCCATCTCTGTCTCTCTCTGTCTGTCTGTCTCTCTCTCTCTCTCTCTGTCTGTCTGTCTGTCTGTCTCTGTCTGTCTTTCAGTCTGTCCATCTCTGTCTCTCTCTGTCTGTCTGTCTCTCTCTCTCTCTCTCTGTCTGTCTGTCTGTCTGTCTCTGTCTGTCTTTCAGTCTGTCCATCTCTGTCTCTCTCTGTCTGTCTGTCTCTCTCTCTCTCTCTCTGTCTGTCTGTCTGTCTGTCTCTGTCTGTCTTTCAGTCTGTCCATCTCTGTCTCTCTCTGTCTGTCTGTCTCTCTCTCTCTCTCTCTGTCTGTCTGTCTGTCTGTCTCTGTCTGTCTTTCAGTCTGTCCATCTCTGTCTCTCTCTGTCTGTCTGTCTCTCTCTCTCTGTCTGTCTGTCCTTTATGTTTGCTCTGTGATGTAAATGTATTTTTTTCTCATGCTAATGTCTGATGAAAGCGCAGTGTTTCTGATGAATGGCTTTACTCTGCACACCTGCACACATCTAATGGCATTCAGGTGTTCACGTCTCTATTATCCCGCGCGGCTCTTTTGTTTCTGACCTGTAGCTCTGATCAATGAGGGTTAAATGTGTTTTTTCCTCTCTGAACGTTACTGCGCCCAAAATAACCGCAATCAAAGGAGTCGTCTCTTTCAATTGTGCAATTATCGCACGACATCGAATGCATTTCAATGTGCTTCTGGTGCCCGTGTGTGTGTGTGTGTGTGTGTGTGAGGCATTAATAGTGAGCCGATATTGTGTGTGTGGGTTGAAAAAATGCCTGAGATGACAAAATGCATGTAAAGTTTCAATTCTACACTCTTATCTGCTACGTCTACAGGGAATTCACACACAAACACACAATTTTCTAGTCTTTTCCATAGTAATATGCTGCTCAGTTCAAGCGTGACTGATTATCCGAGATAAAACGCAAATATTCAAGCCATTTTCACTGTGTTTCCGTGGTAACTGACAGGCTGCTATTTCAGGGCTTTCGAATCTTAAGATTGAATTTGTGAATGATTCACTCGTGTGGTTCACAAAAACTTCTTCTTTAGGAGTGAAAGTGATGTACTTCTGAATATTTTTGTGGAGAGTTAAAAAAAATCACAGATCATTCCTAAAGAAACTGCAAGACATTGAATTAAATGTGAACTTTTGAAGTAGAAAGCTGTGGAAAGACTGAAAATGTGCCTCCAATAATCAAATTTTTTTACACTGTAACTGAAATAAGTTTAAGTACTAAAATTTCACTAAAACTGAAATACCAAAATAATTAAAGCTAAATAGAAACATTTTTTAAAAACGAAGAAAAATGTCAGAAGCACATCAAATTACTAAAGTTTTCTGGCCATTTAAATAAAGCAGAACAATACAAAACTTTTAAAAAAATGTATGAAAAAAATTGAAATGTTGCCTTGGCAACTACACACAAAAAAATTGGTGTAGGATTTACTTTGACACAATTTTCATGCAGAAACTGCTTGTAAATTTCACAAATAATTACAAAAAACACATTAAATTAAACATGACATTTCGAAGAAGAAAGACTGAAGAGCTACTCCAAAAGCCTTTGGTTTAAAAACTTCACAAAAAAAACAACAACATATTTTTTTACAGTGTAACTGAAGTTTAAGTTAGTTTCTAAAACTAGTAAAACTTAAAAGATAAAAACACAGTAAAATGCATCAAATTAAATGTGAAATTGTGAAGTAGAAAATCTGAAATACTATTTTCTTCTAGAACATGCTCCAATAATCTTTATTTTGTTTACAACTGTACAAAAACAGTGAAATCCAGGATAAAAGGTTTCTGCAAATAATCCAGAGCGTTTCCTCGTCTGAGCTCATCATCTGGACTCTGAGCTTGGACATTCTTTCCTAATATCTCTGTCTGCACATTGATTAGTTTCTCATCCAAGTGTTATTGGGGGATCATCAGGGAACAGTCATTAATGTGCCACGTGTCCTCATGACGTAATTCTGATATAATTAACAGAACACTGACTCACATCACTGATTTTACTCAGTACAATATATGTACATTTACTCAGAAATATAACTATTATAATTAAATTCTATATTATACATTGGTAATTATGATATTACATATAAATATATAAATACAAATTATAATAATATTTTATATTTTATATTATTATGTTTTCTGAATTATTTATTGAATATATAAATTGGCATTAATACTGTTAAATTCTATATTTTAGATTAGTAATTATGATATCACATATAAATATATAATTGCAAATTATTATTATATTTTATATATTTAATATAATATAATACTGTTAATAAAATAATATTAAAATTGTAAATGTTTAATTGTTTAAATATCATAGGTTACCTATATCTATATTAAAAATGTAATATATAAACTGGTATTAATACTGTTAATAATAAAATACTGTTTTAATTTTGAATATTTGTTTAATTGTTGATTGTTATTAATAAATAATAAATATAACTATTATAATTTAATTAAATATTATACCATATAAATTATAATATTACATACTATAAATATATAATTATAAATTATTATAATATAATATATTATAATAATATATTAATTTTAAATGTTTCATTATCAAAATGTTGTAAGTTAATCAATAAATGATAAATATAACTATTATAATTAAATTAAATATTATACTTCATAAATTATATTACATACTATAAATATATAATTAGAAATTATTATAATATATTATAAACTATATATTGAATATAGAAATCAGTTTTGATACTGTAAATAATAAAATCATATTTTTAAATGTTTCATTTTCAAAATGTCATAAATTAATTAATAACTTATAAATATAACTATTATAATTAAATTATATATTATACACTAGATACAATAAATACATAAAAATAAATTAAATATAATATAGATTAAATATTGAAAATATAAATTAGTAATTCATATTAAATTGCGTTAATGGGTTTTTAATACGTGAAAAAATATACATTTTACAATAAATTCTTTATGAAAAGAAATATAAGTCCTGAGACACAAATGCCAATGTTTCCTGATGCATCTGCTGATGTGAGACGCACAAGCCTTGTGCACGTATAAAAGCAAAACTGTGCAGATCTGGACCTTCCTCATGCCTCAGAAACACTTTACATGTGAGAGACACACGAGAGAGCGACTGCAGAGCTGAAGTGCTGCTGAAGACGGACGGATCAGAAGCTGAGAGGGTCGCCGCTCAAGAACATCTGCTTATCTACAGAAACCCAGCCCGCTTTAATGAGTCCCACTCGAGCAGCTCCGGCAAAAATAACCACATCTTTACATTTCCAATAGAAAAGGTGAGTGATGTTTGCAAAACTTTCTGAGCCGGCTCTAATAAGTTACGGTTCCATATATATATCAATGATGTAATGATCAACCGGCTGCCATCCGGATCTGGTTTCCCCGGGTAACCTGAAATAAAACTGTCAATCACTGCAAGCAGCCAATTAACTAGAGAGGGGGAGGAGTCTCACTTCAGAGGGAGGCGGGTGCTGTGGATTTGATTGACAGCTTGACATCAGAGCCTTCCGCAGAATGGAAATGTGAGGTCAGGATGAGAGATAACGATGTGCTCATTTTTAGACTCGCCATTGAAAGTTTCGGTTGACTCACACACATACTTATACTGAAAAACGGCTTCGGTTTTCGTCAACCCTGAACCTTTCTATTGCAGAAAGCCACAAACGTATGATATAGAGAGAGAGAGATACGGGAGCAGAGGTCGCACGTGATTCAGCGAGAGGAGAGAAAGCAAAGCGCTGGATTCTGACATTTCTCACAGCACAGGAATCAGTCGGTTCATCAGAAGAGACTGACGGGACACGAGGCGTTCAGACACATCGACAGCTCATTTGATATAAAACAGCGGCTAACACCTCAGACAGACCACTGGCAACACACACACACACACACACACACACACAAGAGCTCTCGCAGAACAACCAGATCCAGCCACTGCATTCCTCACAAGAAATATTCACTGTACTCTTCTTTCACTTTCAAACGTGGTGTGTGTTTTGTACATACATATGTTGTCTTTTGTGCAGATAACAGTGTTATTATAGCATCAATATCAGCTTTTATTCATATTTTGAATTAGGTTTTATTTTTATATTTTAATTTTAGTAACATTTTTAGTCATTTAATGACTTGATGAGATTTTTAAAAAAATTAAAATGTCTATAATTTTTATTAATTTTAAGTTCAGTTATAGTTTTAGTCATTGTAGTACATCAAGTTAAACTAAACAAAAATAGAAAATGTTGCCTTGGCAACTAACTAACTAAAATAAAATAAGTTTTAAGTTTTATTTATAGTAACATTTTTTTTAGTTAACTAATAATGCTGCGACATACAGTATTTTGTCTTGTTA
The DNA here is from genome assembly GCF_001515645.1 of Sinocyclocheilus grahami. Taxonomy (NCBI): domain Eukaryota; kingdom Metazoa; phylum Chordata; class Actinopteri; order Cypriniformes; family Cyprinidae; genus Sinocyclocheilus; species Sinocyclocheilus grahami. The sequence goes on along the minus strand of NW_015506657.1, from coordinate 82,398 downwards.
TAATTATAGTTTTAATTTAAATTTTATAGTAACAAGATTATCTATGGTTTTAGTTCTAATTTTTAAATAAATCATCTTATCTCTATCAATATTATTATTATTATTAATGTTGTTTTGTGTACTGGGAGCTTCACTGAGAGAAATCTGTTGAACATTGTTTTATTAAATTTTTTTATATAAAATTAAAAAATGTTTTTATAGTATTTGTTTATAGTAGCAACATTTTCTATGGTTTTAGATAACTATAACAATATTTTAATCTTTAAATAAATCCTTTATTATTACAGTATATCATCTTATCTCTATCATTATTATTATTATTATTATTATCAATAATAATACTAATTTAGTTTTGTTTACTGGGAGCTTCACTAAAAGAAATCTGTTGAGCATTTTTATTTTATTTTTCGTTTTTTTATTTTATTTTATATAAAATAAAATAAAAATGTTTTATAGTATTTGTTTATAGTAACAACATTTTTTATGGTTTGGGATTTAGTTAACTATAACAGCCCTGCTCCATACATTATTTTTATATATTGGTTATTATATATTATTATATTGTCATTATTATTATTAATGCTGTTTTGTGTACTATAAGTTTTACCAAGACAAACCTGTTGTGTGTGTGTAAGCCAGTAAAGCTCATTCTGATTCTGCTTTTCTTCAAGGAATAATGGTATGGTATTTAATATTTTAAATGCCCCCTTTTTTGAACTATAACTATGCTTTAATTTTTTTAATTTTATTATAATTATTGTTATTTTTAAACCTCATCCCGCCTCCATCCCAAAGAGCTGATGCTTTCTACGCAATGAAAGGCTGATAAACAAAATATGTTAATTCTTTGTGCTTTTATAATGACATTAGCATAAGCCCCGCCCCTTACCTGAGCTTGCCCTCTGACTGCACCTCATGGGGCGGATCCTCACATCGCAGCCGAGACTCCGCCTCCAACAGGTACACGAACACACACTCCTGCAAAACACCAGCGAGAACAACAGCTGAGTCCCTAGAGTCGTGTCAGGCACTGGATTATGTGCGGTCAGAAACACGAGCACCTGTCGAGAGCTGGGACCCGTCCGCAGTCTCTCAGCCTGTCATCCTGGCCTCCGTGAGGTTAATCAATGCAAAGTACCTTCGTCACGCCACAGGCTTCGTTAATCGCCGTGCTGACAGAGTGGTGCAACCCTAATTAGTCTCCGTTACCGTGGCGATCGGATCCTGCGGGGGGACCGGATTGGTCCTGTTAATTTGTCAGAAATGTCAAGGGAAGTTTTTTGACATGATTCCTTGACTTCAGTTCAGCTCTGTTATAAACCCTAGTGAGCGTCTCGCTGTCTACTTAGGCAGCTGTCTTGTAAGGCAGCATGTGAAAGGAACCTAACAAGCGATGCTGAACAAAAATAACTTAGTGTGAAGCGAACTTGACTCTTTTTAATGTGATGCAAAGCCATAATCACGCATAAAATGATACAATCGTCTATTTTTAATTAAACTACTATTTATCCATCATTTTATTTATATGATATTTATTTAATCTAGTCCACCTTCTTCGTTTTTTCCTTTCTTTGAGTTGAGTTAAAGGGACTGTTCATCATTTACTCACCCTCGTGTTGTTTGCTTCAAACCTGTGTGAACATAAAGAAAGATTTTTTTGCAAGACGGTTGACGGTAGCCATTGACTTCCATAGTGTTTTTTTCTCTACTATGGAAGTCAATGGCTACCAGCAGCTGTTGTTCTTTAAAATATCTTCTTTTGTGTTCAACAGAAGAAAGAAATTCACACAGGTTTTGGAGAGTAAATGAAGACAGCGTTTTCAGTTTTGGGTGAACTATCCTTGCATTCTGGGATTGTGCTTTCTGCTAAAGATAGCCTGCTTGTGATGTAAACAAAGAAGTTCTTGCATATCGTTTAAAGAATAGTTCAGCCAAAAATGAAAATGTGTTCACTCTCAGGACATCATAGATGTGGATGAGTTTGTTTCTTCATCAGGTTTGGAGGAATGTAGCACTGCATCAGTGTCTCAGCAATGGATGCTCTGCAGTGAATGGGTGCCGTCAGAATGAGAGTCCAAACAGCTGATAAAAACATCACAATAATCCACAGCACTCCAGTCCATCAGTTAACATCTGGAGAAGACAAAAGCTGAAACACATCCAGCATTAAGATGCTTTTAACTAAAATACCATAGAGTTCATAATCCATAATAACTCTTCCTCCAGTGAAAAAGTGTTCTGGTCTGAATCAGGAGAGAAATCTGCACAGATCAAGCAGCGTTTAAACAGCTCTAAACTTTAACACTTTTGTCTTCTCCAGATGTTAACTGATGGACTGGAGTGCTGTGGATTATTGTGATGTTTTTATCAGCTGTTTGGACTCTCATTCTGACGGCACCCATTCACTGCAGAGCATCCATTGCTGAGACACTGATGCAGTGCTACATTTCTACAAATCTGATGAAGACACAAACTCATCCTGATCTCGGATGACTTGAGAGTGAACAGATTTTCAGCACATTTTCATCAGCTAGGCTGAACTATTCCTTTAATGTGCCACATTCGAATGTGTGAATTAGATTTGCTGCGGTGGAGAAAATCAGCGAATAACTGAAACGCAAATCTACTTTATATTTTAAACTATTTTCTTTCAGAGCGTTCGGCAGAGAGCTTGTATTGTATGATAAACAAACTTGGAGCAGACGTTTGCCGGAATGCTATTTCTGCAGAGGATCACAAATCTGCAGAAATAAATCTGGATAATTCAGAACATGAAACAGAAAGAGCCGCTGAGATCAAACACGATGAAGCCGTTAACATGCTCGAACGCTCATGCTCTATAATACTGATCCAACTTCATTTATTTATGAATATTAAAGACATAACAGGCCATTAACTACATTAAATTATGCTTCAATGACACATGAAAAATGTCATAAATACAGCATTAAATATGAAATAGAACTCAAAGATTACTGAGTGTGTGTGATGCAGTCAACTCCTGTTTGAGGCGTCCTTGAAAAAAAAGTCCTCGTTGGAAAATAATCAATAAAAGAAACAGCACTCAGATATGACTGGGTCAGTGCGTGTGTGTGTGTGTGGAGTGAGTGTGTGTGTGTGTGTGTTTTCGGCACTCAAAACACTCCTGAGACTCCAGCAAATGTAACATCAATAAACCCTTCAGGAGAATGCATTTTCCTCTCTCTCTCTGAAAAGACGCTCAGAATGCTGATGAAGTCCGGAGCGGCGAAACCTCTGGGTGAATCAGAATGAGATCTGACCCTGCCGTCTCACAGTACACACACCCAACATCTGATCAGACGGAGCTGAATGATTTCTCCACTGTGAAATCAAATGATCATGTGCTTCCCGTCGGTTCATATTCCACGCACAAACTCTTATTGAACGCAGAGAGAAAACCCAGCCTGGAAAGCGTTTCATTGACCTGGAGGGAGATGTTGATTTCGTAGTAGAGCGAAGGGTGTGTTGAACATAGAAAACATGCTTTTTGAAAACTGAAAAACTAGATATCAAATCAATCAGCAGAATGAAGTTTGAAGCCGACTCAGTGTTTGTTTGTGTGTGTGTGTGTGTGTGTGTGTGTGCGTGCATGCGTGCGTTTCATACCATGTCTGGCAGGACGACTCTGAGCACATCTTTGATGGTCGTCTGAAGGCTGTTGACGTCAACAATGGAGGCCAACTGCAGCAATGCATCCTGGGAAAATAAAAACACAGTCACAGATAAATATAAACAAACAAAAAAATAAATAAATCATTTATATTGTCAGCACACCATCCGAAGGGTCAAATGAATCCTCTGGAAACATAACTATGATGAGTTTAACCCCGAGCTTCCGGAAATGTCACACCATTAAGGAAATGAATGTTGTCGTTAATGTTGTCGTCTCCTGTTTTCTGTCTTTGAAGCTTCTAGCACATGGATGATCACTCATCTCTCTTTGAAGCTGTTAGGGGGGTTTGACCTTTGACCCCCAGCACGCTGACCCCATAAGCACGGCTCATTAGCGCATCCACTTAACCCGGGAAATCAATAACGGGAAGAGCCATTAACCAGCGACAGGAGCGAGACACAGAGAGAGAAACGCTTTTAGCAAATAAGCATTGAATGCATCAGTGGGTTCAATGTTGCGAACTAATTAACTAAAGTTAACGATGCTACAGACTTGACAGTCATCCAGGCATTACTCTTCCTGTAATGTTAATTGTTTCCAAAAAGTGGCCTCAGGTCACATCAGATTCATTTCAGCAAATCAGTTGCTTTATTTTATTTTAAACTAAATGACTCACAGATTAATTTGAATCTACTCGACTCACAAATGATTCAAACTGAGTTTGTTGTCAAGCACAAACATAGACAGCACACACTAACATTAGTGAAAAACAGCCCTTTTTTCAGACTAGATTAATGAGTTGTATTAGTAGCTAGTTTAAATTATGAGGAGCTTGTAGAAGGTTTATCATCATAAACTAAAACCATAAAACATTTATATTACATGAAATAAAATAAAATAAATGTTATCTGAAATAATGTTTTAAAAGTCAGTTTTTTTTTACTTTAACTTGAAGTACTAGAAGAACTAAAATAAATCATGTTTTTTTTATAAATAAATATATAATAAATTATTTAAAATGTATTTCTAAATAAATAAATAAAAACATAACTAAAAGTAAATAAACTACAATGAATAAATAAAAACGATGTAGTCATAGTCATATTTATTAAAATAATAATAATAATAATCAAAAAAACTACTAAATTACTAAACGTTTAATTAAATTTTAATTGAAAATAGGAAACAAAACTAAAATCTAGTTTAAAATATGAACAAAAACCAGTGGTGGACAGTAACGGAGTAGCTTTACTTCGTTACTGTACTTAAGTACATTTTTCAAGTATCTGTACTTTACTGGAGTCATTTTAATTTGAGTAACTTTTGCTTTTACTTCACTACATTCCAAAGCATAAGATCGTACTTTTTACTTCACTACATTTCATAAAACATATAGTTACTCCTTATAATATATCACGTGCTCCGAGACGCAGAAGCGGTGTCTGATTCAAGAACGAACTGATTCTTTTCAATTAACCTTTTAAATCGGTTCGTAAATCGCACCAAACGATTAATTCACGAATGAGAATGAACCGATTGCAGCTGTTCTCGAGTCGACAACCCACCGATTCACATGATCCGTTTAGTGCGAGTCTCCAGTGAACTGAATTCACAAGTAAGAACTGCGCGCGACTGATGCTGCTAAAAGTAAGTTACTAATGTCGAATTTTAGGATTAATTATTGTAACTGAAAATCATATTTAGGTCAAAACTGTCAGTTGTTTGTGCACTAAATCTGCTGTAAAGGGTGATCTGTTTAAGCCCACTGAAATGCTTGAATGCAGACACATCAACATCTGTGTCTCTGTTTTAGGTTTAAAAAAAAACGAAATATTAAAAATAACACAGACTAAATAAAATAACTAATGCGCGTTCATATTCCCCGCTGCCATAACGTTAACAGTTTTATTAAAATGCTACGCATTTCGCCCTATGCAACGTCTGTTTTTATATTGTTTATCAACAGTATACATTTTTCTATTGTTTGGATTAACTAGCCGAGTAGACAGATATGAATGTTTATTTATCATAACCATACTGAAAATAAGTAAATATTGTTAGCTGATGCTAACTGTCTAGCTAACCAGCTTGCTGGTGCTAAGTTGAGGTGATTTTTAGATATAAAGTCCATATATTTTTATTCAACCACCTAGATAGATTACATCTGGGGAAAGAAAGGATGTGATGTTCAGAACATGGTAACTACAGTAATTATCACAGTGGGAAGTGATGCCCTCTGGGGGCATTTGGCCAGGGGTGTTTTACACCACAGATGAGGTTTGAGAAGAAAAAACATCGTTATGAAAATATAATTATATTTTCCTTAAAATGTTCTTCCTAACTTCAGCCCTTATTCTCATGTCATATAACTGTGATGTTCTGCAAAACAACAAGCTTTAAACACTTGTTTCTTGCTGGTGAGATTACTCCTTATAATATATCACGTGCTCCGAGACGCAGAAGCGGTGTCTGATTCAAGAACGAACTGATTCTTTTCAATTAACCTTTTAAATCGGTTCGTAAATCGCACCAAACGATTAATTCACGAATGAGAATGAACCGATTGCAGCTGTTCTCGAGTCGACAACCCACCGATTCACATGATCCGTTTAGTGCGAGTCTCCAGTGAACTGAATTCACAAGTAAGAACTGCGCGCGACTGATGCTGCTAAAAGTAAGTTACTAATGTCGAATTTTAGGATTAATTATTGTAACTGAAAATCATATTTAGGTCAAAACTGTCAGTTGTTTGTGCACTAAATCTGCTGTAAAGGGTGATCTGTTTAAGCCCACTGAAATGCTTGAATGCAGACACATCAACATCTGTGTCTCTGTTTTAGGTTTAAAAAAAAACGAAATATTAAAAATAACACAGACTAAATAAAATAACTAATGCGCGTTCATATTCCCCGCTGCCATAACGTTAACAGTTTTATTAAAATGCTACGCATTTCGCCCTATGCGACGTCTGTTTTTATATTGTTTATCAACAGTATACATTTTTCTATTGTTTGGATTAACTAGCCGAGTAGACAGATATGAATGTTTATTTATCATAACCATACTGAAAATAAGTAAATATTGTTAGCTGATGCTAACTGTCTAGCTAACGAGCTTGCTGGTGCTAAATTGAGG
>NW_015506657.1:73131-75566 GCF_001515645.1 Sinocyclocheilus grahami | reverse complement strand
AATCGAGTACTTTTGTACTTTCACTCGAGTAAAATTGAAAAAGGAGCACTTTTACTTTTACTGGAGTAATATTTTATTATACGTATCTGTACTTTTACTCAAGTACTTGATTTGTGTACTTCGTCCACCACTGACAAAAACTATAATAGTATATCAATGATACTAAATAAAACTGGCTTCTAGTTTAAAAAACGTCAGTTTTGAAAGCAGATTCGTGAGAAGTGAATGGATGGATGGATGGATGATGGATGGATGGATGGAGGATGGATAGATGGATGGATGGATGATGGATGGATGGAGATATGGATGGATGATGGATGGATGGATGGATGGATGGATGGATGATAGATGGATGGATGGATAGATAGATGGTAGATGGATGGATGGATGGATGGATGGATGGATGGAGGATGGATAGATGGATGGATGGATGATAGATGGATGGATGGATAGATAGATGGTAGATGGATGGATGGATGGATGGATGGATGGATGGAGGATGGATAGATGGATGGATGGATGATAGATGGATGGATGGATAGATAGATGGTAGATGGATGGATGGATGGATGGATGGATGGATGGAGGATGGATGGATGGATGGATGATGGATGGAGGTATGGATGGATGATGGAGGGATGGATGGATGGATGGAGGACGGATGGATGGATGGATGATGGATGGACGAAGGGATGGATGGATGGATGGAGGATGGAGGGATGGACGGATGGATGGATCGAGGGATGGAGGATGGATGGATGGATGGATGATGGATGGAGGTATGGATGGATGATGGATGGAGGATGGAGGACGGATGGATGGATGATGGATGGATGGATGGACGAAGGGATGGATGGATGGATGGAGGATGGAGGGATGGACGGATGGATGGATCGAGGGATGGAGGATGGATGGATGGATGGATGATGGATGGAGGTATGGATGGATGATGGATGGAGGATGGAGGACGGATGGATGGATGATGGATGGATGGATGGACGAAGGGATGGATGGATGGATGGAGGATGGAGGGATGGACGGATGGATGGATCGAGGGATGGAGGATGGATGGATGGATGGATGGATGGATGATGGATGGACGAAGGGATGGATGGACGGATGGAGGATGGACGGATGGATGGAGGGATGGAAGATGGATGGATGGATGGATGATGGATGGAGGGATGGATGGATGGATGGATGGATGGAGGATGGATGGATGGATGGATGGTTGGAGGTATGGATGGAGGATGGATGGATGGAGGGATGGATGGATGAATGGATGGAGGAAAGATGGATGGATGGAGGATGGATGATGGATGGATGGATGGATGGAAGGATGATGGATGGATGGATGGATGGATGGAGGATGGATGGATGATGGGTGGAGGTATGGATGGATGATGGATGGGGATTGGTGGATGGATGGATGGATGGATGGAGGACGGATGGATGGATGATGGATGGACGAAGGGATGGATGGATGGATGGAGGATGGATGGATGGATGAATGGATGATGGATGGATGGATGGAGGTATGGATGGATGGAGGTATGGATGGAGGGATGGAGGATGGATGGATGGAGCAGGTGAAGGATGGCCTCTTTAAACTGCTCATCTCTCCATCTCTGAACTGATGAAAGGAAAACTGCACTCAACCAATTAGTCAGTCAGCATTCTGTGTGTGTGTGTGTGTGTGTGTTGGCTTTACTACAGACAGTTTTTAAAGATAATTACAAATAATTATCGCCAATTACGTTCAGAACATTCCAAAAAAAGAAAATGAGTTTGAACTCAACATCAAAAATCTCAATTAGGACAAAAATGTTCATAAGAACAGGGGAAGAGAAGGAGAGAGATTTTCAGATGCAGGTGCTTCACTCTGCCGCTCTTCCTCTTCCTCATCCTCCTCTTCCTCTCTCAAATGGTCTAAATCCCTCTCAACAAACACACACACACACACTCGAGTGGAGAGGCGAGTTGAAGCAGAAACGCTTCCCTGCAGTTTCTCTCTCTTGTTGGATCTGGAAAAGGCGAAAAGGCAGGGATCAATCCCGCAGCACTGATCCCACTTTCAATTTTCTGAAGAGGGAATAGTGGAGAGCTTTGTAAAACACACACACACACACACACACACACACACACACACACAAACTCGAGCCAGTTCACACTCGTGTTCATATGTCGCCTGCTATACAGACGACTGGTCAACTACTGTCAGTTTTCTCATGTTCACTGAACGTCTGATTCATATCAAACACAAACTCACATCAGCAATGCAATACAATACCAAAGCAAATGTGCACAGCATAAACTAACATTACAACACACAGTCTATTTTAATTTAATGTAATTTTAGTTGAATTATAAATTATAATATATATATATGTATGTGTGTGACCCTGGACAACAAAAGCAGTGTTAAGTCGCTGGGG
>NW_015506657.1:70632-71848 GCF_001515645.1 Sinocyclocheilus grahami | reverse complement strand
GGCGGATGGATGGATGATGGATGGACGAAGGGATGGATGGATGGATGGAGGATGGATGGATGGATGAATGGATGATGGATGGATGGATGGAGGTATGGATGGATGGAGGTATGGATGGAGGGATGGAGGATGGATGGATGGAGCAGGTGAAGGATGGCCTCTTTAAACTGCTCATCTCTCCATCTCTGAACTGATGAAAGGAAAACTGCACTCAACCAATTAGTCAGTCAGCATTCTGTGTGTGTGTGTGTTGGTGTGTTGGCTTTACTACAGACAGTTTTTAAAGATAATTACAAATAATTATCGCCAATTACGTTCAGAACAAAAGAAAATGAGAAAATGAGTTTGAACTCAACATCAAAAATCTCAATTAGGACAAAAATGTTCATAAGAACAGGGGAAGAGAAGGAGAGAGATTTTCAGATGCAGGTGCTTCACTCTGCCGCTCTTCCTCTTCCTCATCCTCCTCTTCCTCTCTCAAATGGTCTAAATCCCTCTCAACAAACACACACACACACTCGAGTGGAGAGGCGAGTTGAAGCAGAGACGCTTCCCTGCAGTTTCTCTCTCTTGTTGGATCATCATTGATGGAAAAGGCAGGGATCAATCCCGCAGCACTGATCCCACTTTCAATTTTCTGAAGAGGGAATAGTGGAGAGCTTTGTAAAACACACACACACACACACACACACACACACACACAAACTCGAGCCAGTTCACACTCGTGTTCATATGTCGGTTGAAGCAGAAACGCTTCCCTGCAGTTTCTCTCTCTTGTTGGATCATCATTGATGGAAAAGGCAGGGATCAATCCCGCAGCACTGATCCCACTTTCAATTTTCTGAAGAGGGAATAGTGGAGAGCTTTGTAAAACACACACACACACACACACACACACACACACACAAACTCGAGCCAGTTCACACTCGTGTTCATATGTCGCCTGCTATACAGACGACTGGTCAACTACTGTCAGTTTTCTCATGTCCACTGAACGTCTGATTCATATCAAACACAAACTCACATCAGCAATGCAATACAATACCAAAGCAAATGTGCACAGCATAAACTAACATAACAACACACAGTCTATTTTAATTTAATGTAATTTTAGTTGAATTATAAATTATAATATATATATATGTATGTGTGTGACCCTGGACAACAAAAGCAGTGTTAAGTCGCTGGGGTATATTTGTAGCAATAGCCAAAAATA
>NW_015506657.1:68712-70246 GCF_001515645.1 Sinocyclocheilus grahami | reverse complement strand
AACACACACACACACACACACATGCAGACAGACAGACACACACACACACACACACACACACACTTAGTTTACCTTAATGATGCATAACATATCAATTGCCTTACATCAAATGCTGAACTATATGACAATACATGACAGTGTGTGTTCGAGGTGCTGTAACTAATCACCATATTTTTAATCACATTTTTGCTTCACAAATGAACTCTTCTTCTCTGATGTGCTGGTGTTTTCTCTGCTCTGCTCTCGTTCTCTCTCAGTCAGACTCATTCATTCCAGCGTAACATCTTTCCTTCAGGGCATCATACGGATCTCTACCTCTGATATCCGTCCATCCGCTCATTCTGTGTCAGAAATATCAAGCGCCTCCCAAGAGACTTTCATCATGAAACCCCATCAGCCCCTGAGTCATGTTAACATCCCTCCATCTTTACCTTTACCTCTCTCTCTGACGACAAGCCATGATACACACAAACACAGAAGACCAAGGTTTACATAATCAGAGACCTGTGGGTGTTTGACCAGAAACACACTCTACACAAATACACACGTGCTTGACCAACACACTAAACGTGTTCTTGTGTTACTGTGAAACTTCAGTACTTAAGACATTAAACCAGGTGTGTTACTAGTCAGGTAGCTGCTGTAAACATGTCCAAGTTTTACTCACTAACTTACTCAGCAAAATTTTCTTCAAACTTTGCTCTGGTATGAAAGTATTTGATCTGAAAAAGGAAATTAACCGTAGAAAGCTAATGCTGCTGCAGGGAGCCTTGCAGCAATGCTGAGGATGCAACATGCATTTGCGTTGCTTATGAATTTGCACGCAGACACATTAAGTAACGCAATGGAACGTGAAATCAAGCTTGTGTAGCTGTAAGCATATGTGTTCATGTATTGAGGAAAGACACTGCAGGCAAAAACATTGTTCTTTTTCATGCACTTTGTTCTTTTTGGAAAGAAAACCAAATACAAAACCAATACATCCATAGTAATATCTCGCGATTCTGAGCTTATATCTCGCGATTCTAAATTAATATCTCGCGATTCTGAGCTTATATCTCACGATTCAAAATTAATATCTCGCGATTCTGAGCTTATATCTCGTGATTCTAAATTAATATCTCGCGATTCTGAGCTTATATCTCGCGATTCAAAATTAATATCTCGCGATTCTGAGCTTATATCTCGCGATTCTAAATTAATATCTCGCGATTCTGAGCTTATATCTCGCGATTCTAAATTAATATATCGCGGTTCTGAGCTTATATCTCGCAAAAAACCAATACATCCATAGTAATATCTCGCGATTCTGAGCTTATATCTCGCGATTCTAAATTAATATCTCGCGATTCTGAGCTTATATCTCACGATTCTAAATTAATATCTCGCGATTCTGAGCTTATATCTCACGATTCTAAATTAATATCTCACGATTCTGAGCTTATATCTCGCAATTCAAAATTAATATCTCGCGATTCTGAGCTCATATCTCGTGATTCAAAATTAATATCTCGTGATTCTGAGCTTATATCTC
>NW_015506657.1:62792-68671 GCF_001515645.1 Sinocyclocheilus grahami | reverse complement strand
AAATTAATATCTCGCGATTCTAAATTAATATCTCGTGATTCTGAGCTTATATCTCACGATTCAAAATTAATATCTCGCGATTCTGAGCTTATATCTCGCGATTCAAAATTAATATCTTGTGATTCTGAGCTTATATCTCACGATTCAAAATTAATATTTTTTATTACACTTTATCTATTTGCGCTTTAAGATTTCAATTTCAACATATATAATTAAAACTAATTTTCTCCACTTCAGCAGCACTTACAAACACCAAAACTTAGAGTTTTATTCATATCTATATTCTGAAGGTTTTTACTGAAGGGTTTGTTGATATATCATTCACACTGATTTATAGAATATTTTATTCCTGAAAACATGGCGAAAATGTGTTTTTTCTGTCTGTTGACAGTATTTTCTGATTTATGAAGTGATAAAAAGAGAAATCCAAAATCCCCTCTATAAAAACCTTTAACTCTAATATGTCAACAAAATCAAACAAGAATTTTTAACCTGGCTTTATCCAAACTCCAGATTTATTCTCTGGAAATGTATGTAACTTAGTGCAAATTTGATTCGATAATGCCTTATTTACATATTTAAACATAACATTTCAGAAATCTTGTAATACAAAAAAGTTTGTAATGTAATCAATCAGCTGGAGAAGTATGGTGATATATGTGATATACATTTTCCTATTCACCTGCAGTGTTTTGCCTTGAGTGTGTTTTCTAAAGGTGAAGTGTGTTTACTAAAGGCATTTGACCGTGTTTGTATTTCAGTATTCTCTAGAATAAAACCCCTCTCATCTGTTTAATCCAGTGTCTGACGCTCTAAATAACTTTCCTTTCTTCCAGATGCGGGATAAATCTCTCTCACACTCACACTGATCTCAGTGTGCGGTCTAAGAGCTTTATTACCCACAAGCCCTCTGGGGCCGAGGTCAAGTTGTCTTATTTTAGCTTTTCAAATTAAGCAAAAGCATAAAATCAGGGGTGCAGAGAGACCTTTAACATTTAAATACTGCAGCTCTTCATAAATCCTGCCGCTTGAAATATCAGCCAAATATTAACACAAGACCAGAAAGAAATCCAACACTTATATGCACAAATATGCAAATACAATTAATTTTTAAAGTATTGAAATGCCTTATAATACACCTTATACATAGTTGTATATTCGTATGAATAATCAAACACTTTAAGTGTATAAATAGTTTCACCTTTAAACCATTATTCATAGTTTCACCTTTAAACCCGATTTTACATGCTATGTCATAAAAAAGTAGATAGTCCTGGATGCTGATTGGTTAATCTAATATTTCAGTGAATTAATATCTTTATAATGTAATTTTAAAAAGAAAAATAAATTGTTACTACATCTGTTTGAAGTGTCATGAATGCATAATGAGAATTATTAATATATAAAGATGAATTCCAATTTCCACATACATGATAAAGTGTACGTACATTAAATTAACATATATATTACGCTCATGCATCAAACTGTGAGTATTTCTGCCTGAACGACAGAATATGAGGCGAGTTACTGTTCGAACATTGCAAATTAACTTTAAAAACAGAAAGAAAATTTTCTAGAGAGAGACGAGATGCTTGTGCAGATTCTGATGAGCCGATGTTTGAGTCGAAACGATTCGAGCTCGTCTGATTGGTCTGATTAATTTCAGCATATTAAGCATGCTGTGACTCACGGAGTTCTGTCAAAGGTTTTCTCTTCTTATTTTTGAAGCTCAGTTCTCTTGTTCTGTCTGCTTTGCTGGTCTTATTTTAGCTCTCTCTTTCTCAGCGAACACTTTGTCAACCTGACATTATTAAAACATGATTCACACTTTAAATTTAATATGAGACTCAGGATACTGAAAGCCTGAGGGTCCCATAAACACCCTCCTGTTTCTGCATCTGTCATCAGGCTGAAAACAGATATTATCATTATCATATTGTGTTTATCAGATAATACAATTATTATACTAGTCTACTTATCATATTTTCATCTGAAATGTATAAATAAATATCAAATAAATAGTACAGTAATAAAGCTAAAAATGGTGAAAAATGTCAAACGTAAAATATATTATTATACTATATACACAGGCTAATCAATACACAGGTTATATCAAACATATAAATATTCAATTATTTAAAATAAATATTTAGTACAATATTAAATAAAAAAAATAATACACAAGCTAAATATATTTTGTTATTATTATACCATATACATGGGCTAATTATATATCAAAAGTATAAATAAATATTTACAATTAAATTAATATAATAATATAACACAAAATGAAAAAAGTTAAACTATTGACGTTAATATCTAGCTACTTGAATAATGATCAGTATTATTTTAGTATCACAGAGACACTATTTTAATATTTTGAAGTAGCTTATACTTTTATACTTTCCATTTCCATTTTCATTTTAGTAAAGGTTTTAGTCATTTTGTTTGTTGTTGTTGTTTTTTAATACGGATATCATTTTTTTTATCTTTTCTCTAAGTTTTAACTAAACTAAATGAAAATAAGAAATGTTTCCTTGGCAACTAGCTGAAATAAAATGAATTTAAGATTTTTTATATTTTATTGATTTCAGTTAACATTTATTTTATTTCAATTAACAAACTAGTTATTTATGTTTTAGTTGTAGCTAACTATAATAACCCTGATAATGACACATCTGGTTCAATGACATATGAAGAAAACTCAATCATGACTTTGACATGGTAACACACAAACTCGTTAAGCCCATACAACAGGACCATTTGGTCAAGCATTTCCATCTCCACTAGTCTAATGGTTCTGGCTTTAACAGCAAAATTTAAGCAAGCTGGAAAAAAACTAGAATAAATCAGATCCGCAGGACTCAAGTGGCCATTTAGCTGAAGCAGGTCAGAAAACTAAGCTGATCTGAGAACAGCAGCAGTGCAGCGCTCGCAATTACAGGGCACAGGGTTGCCAGATTCCCTGCTGCGGAAAATCCCTCATAAGAGGTGGATTAATGGTGTTTGTGACAGGAGAAGAGAGTGTTTGGTCTGGAGAGAAGAGGAATAAAGGATGAAAAGGACAACGAGATGAAAGGGTGGAAGAGAGAATCATAAAGACGCATGCAAATAAAGCAGTGAGTGGACGATTACAGCTGATGAGATGATGAAACCCTGCAAAGCTAGTTAACATTTGTTTTGCTCTTGATGGGTAATGCAGGAGTGTAAATAACGTGAAGCGCACTTATGAGGATATCAGGGCCGTGTGTGTGTGTGTGTGTGTGTTCAATACTGGAGGTCCATTATTAAGTCCAGCTGAGTTGATTAACCTTTCTAACTCATTTACATTACAGAAATGTCAAAGGAAAGACCAAGCAAACACACACACAATCATATCACATTCATGCATGCACCTGTGACACACACACAGAGAGAGAGCCTCAGGAGTCTGTGTTTTCCCTTTATCCTGTAAAATGACCGGACATAATGATGAGAAACATGGAAATGTGCTTGTGTGTAATTGCTCAGAGAAAATATAAAGCACTTTTCATCAGAATCATATTTCACGTCTATAATCTGTAGCGTACAGCTGCTCCAATCATGTGCAACATTTCTCATAAAACACCTGACAACAGTATGTATTTTTATACCCTAACTAACAGAGCAAACGAGAAAGATAGACAGAGAGAGAGCGTGCTAATCACAGTTTCTTGTGCCTACACAACCCACACGCTCAGATGAGAATAATGCACACACACACACACAGAGCACAGCAAACAAGCCCCGTTTATATGTATGGTACACACTGAAATCTTGATTTTACATGGCAAGAGCCTAGTTTCAGACCCAAGTGTGAACCATTGTCTCTGCTATAAAGTGTTAAAACAGCAAAAACATGTACAATATAGTAATATAATGAATATAACTGTGATTTTAATTGCGATTTTAGATGTCAGCTTCACTAACTGCATTACTTTCTTCAGTTCTAACAGTGTAGTTTGACTTGTGATGGTGTTTGGTATTTATTCGCTGCGGCCGGTCGGTGTTTAGAGGTTCTGGCTGTTATTCCAACAGCGCTGCCTCCCCAGTCGCCATAGAAACACTGGAGACACATGCACTGTAGAATACAGCCAGACCAAACTACAGCCGCAGTACTGACATCAATCACACACAGCCCAGCTACTGCCATGTTCATCTACAGCCCAACTATTGATGCCATTAATGTACATCTGGACTTGTGATGACATTGACCTACAACCGAACTACTGATGTCATTCACTTACAGCCCAACTACTGACGCTGTTGAAATTCACCTGGACACCTGATTACATTAAACTACAACCAAACCACTGACATTTAAAATTACACCTGGATTTCTGATGACATTAATCTAGAGCCGAACTACTGACATCATTCACATACAGCCTGACTACTGACTTGTAAAACTACAGCCAAGCTACTGACACTGTTAAAATACACCTGGACTTCTGATGACATTAAACTACAGCCGAACTACTGACACTGTTAAAATACACCTGGACTTCTGATGACATTAAACTACAGCCGAACTACTGACACTGTTAAAGCACACCTAGACTTCTGATGACATTAAACTACAGCCGAACTACTGACACTGTTAAAATACACCTGGACTTCTGATGATATTGAACTACAACCAAACTACTGACACTGTTAAAATACACCTGGACTTCTGATGATATTGAACTACAACCGAACTACTGACACTGTTAAAATACACCTGGACTTCTGATGACATTAAACTACACCCAAAGTATTGATATTATTGACTTACAGTCCGACTGTTGATTACCGCCCAACTAATGACACTGTTAAAGTACACCTGGACTTCTGATGACGTTACACTACCTCCACTGCAATCTTATTCTTATCTTAATCTTAATCTTACTCATACTAATGTATTCTACTTATTTATTAAATATTGTAAATATTATTCCTCTTTTTATCTCTTTTCTATCTCTCATCTTCTAATTGATTCTATTCAGTCTAGTGTATAAAGACAAACTAATATTACAATTTGAATTAAAGCCAGAGCTCAACAGAAATTTTAGATTAAAAGCCAAGTTTATGAAACATTTTATGAAGCATTTCTCCATCTGTCTCCCTGTGTCACAAACACACACATTCACACGGAGCCGTCGAGTTAACAAAGTTTTAAAATATCACATGTTTGTAGAAAGGTCAAAGACTGACATTTGCTTTAATGCAAATAACAAAAATGCAAACTTTACAGAATTAATATTTGTTTGTGTATGAATGTTGTGCATCCTTCATTTTAAGAACAGCACAAGAGAAAATGAGACATTCATCATCTGATTCTCCTTCCATTACACACAAACACACCTGTCTCTCTTCATCTGTCAATCTGTGTCTGTCTGTCCCACAGTGGCCCTCAGGTGCATTTCAAACAGGCTCACGTGTATGTGTGTGTGTGTGTGTGTGTGTGTGTGTGTGTGTGTGTGTGTGAGAGAGAATGTGGGTTCATGCGGTGCATCAAAAAAAAGAAAAGCGAACTACTGAAACCCTCCATAAGTTCGTGTACCCGCTCTGGTGTGAAAATAGCGTGTCGAGGCGGGTATGTAATGTGTAGTTGCCATGGCGATAAAGGACATGATGCGCATGTGGCAGGACCTTCGCCTCTCGTTAGAGAGCACAGGACAAATGCTAATTAATTAAAGGATAGAGAAATGGACAGATCCTGAAAGCAGAACAGACGAAAACACGCATGAGAAACAATAAATAATTGGATCTTACAAAGTTTCTCTGAAATTTCTCAGAGAAATCTGCGAGAAAGTGTGCAGCGTTAAAGGTGTGAAAAGACAGACAGAAAGCGAGAGAGAGAGAGAGAGAGAGAGAGA
>NW_015506657.1:57280-62630 GCF_001515645.1 Sinocyclocheilus grahami | reverse complement strand
GTCTCTTCTGCTCCCCAAGGCGGAATTTATTTGATCAAACATACAGTAAAAACAGTGAAATTTTCTTACAATTTAAAACAGCTGTTTTTTATGTGAATATACTGTAAAATATTATTTATTTCTGTGATCAAAGCTGAATTTTCAGCATCATACCTTTTTTTTGTGTGTGTGTGTGTGGAAACCGTGATACATTTTATTTTTCAGGATTCAGATGAACAGAAAGTTCAAAAGAACAGCATTTATTTAAAATAGAAATCTACTGTAACATGCGTCCTTGATTAATAAAAATATAAATTTAGATTGGATGGATGGATGGATGGATAGATAAAGCAGCACTTTAAATTGAACTAGTGACCAAGAAAAGACCAGCTGTGTGTGTGTGATGCTGTCGATCGATCGAGAGAGAGAGAGAGAGGGAGAGGGAGAGAGAGAGAGTGAGGAAGAGAGAGAGAGAGGGAGAGAGAGGGAGAGGGAGGGAGGTAATATCGTCAGTCAGTGTGGGTGGTTTTGGTTGGTGTGGGTGTTTAAAAAAACGTTTTCTTTCTGTGCCTTTCATCACTATGGCAATGGAAGCGGTTTTGTGGTGCTGGAAGGTGAAAGTTTTTATGCTCTTGTACAGGTGCGCGCGCACACACACACACACACACACACTTCAGCTGATCTCATAGCGAGAGTATCTCTCAGTAAAGGTGTGAGTGAGTTAACAAGTCTGCAGCTTCCTGAGTGAAAGTCCACGCGAGAGAGAGAGAGAGAGAGAGAGGGAGAGAGAGAGAGTGAGGAAGAGAGAGAGAGAGGGAGGTAATATCGTCAGTCAGTGTGGGTGGTTTTGGTTGGTGTGGGTGTTTAAAAAAACGTTTTCTTTCTGTGCCTTTCATCACTATGGCAATGGAAGCGGTTTTGTGGTGCTGGAAGGTGAAAGTTTTTATGCTCTTGTACAGGTGCACGCACACACACACACACACTTCAGCTGATCTCATAGCGAGAGTATCTCTCAGTAAAGGTGTGAGTGAGTTAACAAGTCTGCAGCTTCCTGAGTGAAAGTCCACGCAATGAGTCCTGCAGTGAATATGACAAAACAAATCATGTTTTACACAAGAGTGTGATGAGATCCAAATACTGGATTCTGCAGAATAATACAAAGATACACACACACACTCACACACACTCTATCTCTCTGTCCTTGAGGATTTTGTTTGGTTGCTATAATGTTTTTGTGAGATTGATGATGATGATGTTGTCTTTTTTTGGAGGATGCAGATCAACCGTGTGTGTGCGTGTGTGTGTGTGTGTGTGTGTGTGTTCTCGTGTTCTCGGGGCTAAAAGTGACCTTGCTGTGTTCTTACAGATGAAAATACACTGTCTGGCAAACACACACACACACACACACACACACGTTGTAGCGACACTGAAATGACCTGCAGAACAAACACTGCTGTATTTATCCTGCAGATGCAGCGGTGTTCCTGTGTTTGCTGAGGAGACTCTGCTGATTCTTCACTCAGTGATTCAGACACACTTTCATTTTCACCTGCTGGAGCAGAAAAGAGTGAAACCCCCACAGACGCACAGAAGGAGCGACCCGAGCGTCTCTGAGCCCAGCATCGCTAACAGATGGTGCACCAGCCAAAAACATAACACTAGTTTGGAAATGTGCCACAGTAACACTACAGTATTATTTGAAGTGCATAAATATGAATATGGTATAACTCAGTTACACCACCACAACTCAAATAAATGCATGGTTGCAAGTAAAAAAATATATTTATTAATATTTTTTAAATTCTATTTATTGATTTAGTTAAACCTTTTAAGTTTTTTTTTCTTGATGAATTCTGTTGACAGAGTAATAATATTGATCATTACATTAACTTAATATTATGTGTTATTGGTTTTTTTTCTAAATAAGTTGTAGTAACTTACTAGTTACTACAACTAAAGTTCTCACTAGTTTGTTGGTATAACATAATTCTATTAGAAGTTTTGCATTATTTTTATTTATTTATTTTGTCAAACCAAGACATTTGTTTTTAAAGTATATAATTCAGTTTCATGGTATTTATATTTAAATTAATATTTTACATAAACTAAATATATATTGTATATTTATATGTTGTGTTTATATTTACATTTATGCAATTGGCAAAAACTTTTATTTAAAGTGATTTACATTGCATTCAAGGTTAAATAAGAATTGTTTTAACAACAACTTAATTTCTTTTTTGAGTAAACTTAATTTTCTTGAGTAATCAACTGATTTTTTATTTTTTTTGCATTAATTGTTTTGTCAAGCAAAAACATGTTTTTAAAGTATACCATTCAGTTTCATGATATATATATTTACATATACATATATTTTACATAAACGTAAAATGTTCATATATATTATATTTATATTTACATTTATGCATTTGGCAGGCATTTTTATTTAAAGCAACTTACATTGCATTCGAGTTCAAATAAGTTGTAGTAACTTAATAAAAGTGTTGGAACCATTTTTTTTAAGTAATCTTTTTTTTTTTTTTTTTTACTTTTTGAGAAATTAAAAAAAAAGTGTTTATTCTACAAGTTAAGTTCCTCTAACTCAGTGTAGAACCTAATTTAAATTTTTCTGTTAAGCCACAACATGTTCTGATATATCATTCAGTTTCATGATATTTATATTTACATACATATACATATATTTTATATGAATGAAATATATATTATATTTATATTTACATTCATGCATTTGGCAGGCATTTTTATTTAAAGCAACTTGCATTGCATTCGAGGTCAAATAAGCTGTAGTAACTTAATAAACCTTTTTTCTGGTTTCATGGTGTTTATATTCATGCATTTGGCAGAAACTTTTATCCAAAGCCATTTGCATTGCATACAAGGTTTATATTTGATTAGTATTTGTTTTCCCTGGGAATCGAAGCCCTGATCTACTGTTTGAGCTACAGGAATGGTAGACTATATATCAACGTTTTTTCTGCATGCGTGATCCCTTTAAAAACTCCAGATATCCAAGAAAGCCAGAAGACAAAGCGAGAAAATAAACAGATGGTTTGTTTGTAAGGTCAGCAGTATCTCATTCTGTCTCTGGCATCTGGAAGACGCTCCGATGTAAATCTGCTCCGGATCAGAGAGGGAACGTCACACCGGCAAACCATAAATTACCGCGGTAAACCCTCGCAGAACAACAGAGCGTTGCTCCAGATCAGATCTTCTGGAAAAGACACAGAAAAACAGAAACCCGCCGTCCCGAGTCTGTGATCTCCTGAGGAATATTGTCTCTCCTTGTGTTTTGCACTGAATCTGAATTGCACTAAATCCCATCTGTGCTCTTGTAAATTAATGCATACGAGAAAATCTAAACAAACAACTTCTTCTGTGATGAAAACCTTCTGCAAGTTCTGTGAGAGACGATCCTTGCATTTATACATTCATTCATTCAGCTGATTCTTTGATTTATCATAAACGAAGCGATTCACACGAACAACAGCGTGAAGAGCATCAGTAAAGCCAATAACAGAGATCGTTTTAAAGGTACAGCAATAAAACCCCTCTGTTTAATAGCAAAGATCAGAGATGCGGTGGAAAATAACCAGAACAAACCGTGACTGACTTCAGGAGGAGGAATAAACGGCTACAGAAGTGCAGGACTAATGTCGGACGGCGTGATGTGATTTTATTCTCTGGATCGGATCAGTTTTGGACACAGAAACCATCCGTCTGTCCAGAGGAATTTAATTGAATTTAATGTCTCACATTAACCTGAAGATCAGCATCAGAAATCAAATCAAGTTTGTATCCGCTCAAATATTGATCAAAAACTAAAGCTAGAGTCTTGAACTCATCCGAACACGACATCCAAACATTTACACTTCAAATAATAAAACAAACAGCACATGTTTCATTCATTTAATCAATTGATGGTCTTCAAATGTCACCGTAAGGACAGATTTAATTTTAATTTTGGACAGTATGAAATTTAGTAAGGAAAGTTTTGAAAGAGTTTTGAAAGAAATTAAAGCTAAATATTACTATTAAAAAAATTACTCAAACTACAATTACAATAGAAACTAAAATATAAAAATACAAGATAATTCAAAATATTAATAAAAAACTATAATAGTATATAAACAATACTAAAATAACAAAGGCCTACATCATTACACACCAGGGTTATCGTTAACTAAAACCATTAAAAAAACAAACGCATAACCTGAAATAAAATAAACATTAGCTGAAATATTTTAAAAACACACAAACAAACTTATTTCAGTACGTTTCCAAAGCAACATTTCTCATTTTCTTTTAGTTTAACGTTAAGTACTAAAATAAAAGCTAAAACTGAAATTAAAATTATTTTTTAAATGATTAAAATATTAATATTATTGAAATAATAAAAATGTACCATTAAAACAAAAAATATCAAAACAAAAACAAAAAATTAATATTATATCTATGATACGCTGTTACAGACAGACAGACTGAAGTGTTTCTGTATGCTCACTGATGGGTTCATCACTCCATGCTTCTCTCATCTTTCTCTTTCTGCTCTTCTGCTTTTAATATTACATTGTTGTGATGATCAACGATCAGATTGTCCTCTTTCTGTTCCTCCATTATTAAACCCCAGCTCTATCTGTCTCTCGTTCTGTCTGTCTGTCTGTCACAGGTGCAGAACAAAAGCAGACGACGTGCATGAAACAAACCAATAATATAACGTGACTGAAGGACAAAAACAGGAATAATGTGTCTTACCTTCAGAAGGCAGGCCAGAGAAAACACACACACACACACAGAGAGAGAGAGAGAGAGGGAAACTCATCAGAGAGCAGTAAATACTTCAGTGTTGTGCATAAAGCAGAATATCAGACAGATATGAGGATGGGCTCTTATGACAACAACCATCCAGAACAACCTAGCAACTAACACCAATCACCCTAGCAACCATAAAACTCAAGTGTCACATGTGACAGATGGACACGTCTGTGATTTGATGCAAGTGTTTCTATAGATCATCTGCTCTATGAGATAACACACATGATATGAAATTTGAACTGTATGATTATTGTCTGATCAAAAAATAAATATATACATATATATATATATATATATACACACAATTATATATACGATTTATACAATTATTTTGGGGTCAGGGATACGTGACTATGTATTTATGATTATGTAAATGTATTTATTTTTGATACAACAACAAACTATATGCACATTTAATGCATATTGAAATATTTATATTGCAAATTCTATCATATTTTTGTAATTGTAGATGAATTAATAAAACTATATTTTAGGTTTCAGTTAAAATTTACAACAAAGATGTATATATATATATATA
>NW_015506657.1:56250-57270 GCF_001515645.1 Sinocyclocheilus grahami | reverse complement strand
CAGCTGATTGGTTCTCTCCTGTATCGGTAGCCAATGAGCTCGCTGCTCAACATTCAAATATATGACTAGGGCTTGCCGTAGCAGAGCAGCTTGCTTCAGAAACCCTTCACCTTCCCCAGCTCCACCTGTATAGATCTGCTATGATGTGATTCATGTACGCTATATAGGGGTTGTTTCATGCATGTTATATGTGCAGCAGCAGTATTTCTTACATGCTCACAGCAGCATGTTGTGGCTGTATTGGCATAGCAAGTCTCGGTACTTGCTCTGCCGCAGCAGCAGCAGCAGATCTATTCCGCCAAGACCAAATACATTAACATTGTCATGTACATTACCATGCCAATCCCTCCGAGAGTTGTCATGACAGAAATATATATTTAATTAAATCGGATTGAGATTAATTCAGCAAACTATACACACATTTAATGTATATTTTAGGATTTATATCACAAATTGGGACGCAAACGCATGGCAGAACTGTGTGAAATCAGCATGACAGAAGACACACAGAGAACCAGAGACAGAAATAGAGAGATGACAAGAAAAACTGAATTACTTACTACATGCCTTACTATCCACACACACTCTCTCTCACACACACACACACACACACACACACACAAACACAAACACACACAGACACAAACACACACACACACACACACTCTCACTTACTCACACAGACACACACACACACACACACAGACACAAGCACACACACACACACACACACACACACACACTCACACACACACACACACACACACACACTCTCTCACACGCACACACACACACATACACAAACACTCACACACACACACACTCACTCTCACACACAAACACACACACAAACACTCAAACACACACACACACACACACACACACACAAACACACACACACACACACACACACAGCACCTCTCAGCGGCGCTATATTGTGTGATATTGCGCACACACGCGCACACACACACAGCATCACTGTGTAACGTTATATTGTGTTATATTGTGCACACACGCACG
>NW_015506657.1:54840-56124 GCF_001515645.1 Sinocyclocheilus grahami | reverse complement strand
ACACACACACACACACACACACACACACACACACACACACACACACACACACACAAACACAAACACACACACACACACACAGCTCCTCTCAGCGTGAGTTCGGCGCAGGATTCGTGTTTCCTGTTGATGTCAGTGAGCAAACGAGCCGAAACAATACGAGAGCATCCGCACATGAGCGATAGGAAATCCTGCTCCGTACGACACACAGACAGAAGCATATGGAAGTAAATTAATGAAAATGTTTTTGAAACAAAAAAGCATGTTGAATTGCACTAAATAATGCATTGAATTAACAGTGCTTGCATTTTAATGCCTTGTATTTCCAGGGTTTGCATTTTTAGGTCCTGAAATTTAACATAGTTGTTTATTTAAGCTGTGAATATTTCAATTCAAAATATTTCACACACATTTTCATAATTAAAAATTCAATCATTCATATTCACCTTCCAGAATTCACTTCCCAAATATTCAATCTGTTTAAAAATACGATTTATAATATTCGACCGGCAAATTTCGGTTCATTTTATTTCACTTTACAAATTCGCTTCCACAAATACAGTGGTTCAAATTCTGCAGAAAATTCGGCATTGCACATCCAGGAGCTGCAGGAATAGCAGTAGAGCACCGATGCAGGATCTGCAGCTGCTGTCAGTCGCTCACCAGCAGGTGGCGCAAGCGGCTGTTCATGAAGACCAAAGCAACAGGTGGATCAAGTCATTCATTCACAAAAACTGATCTGCAGAAATGGAGCAAGCGCTAAGCAGAAGTTTTGATTATCAGGGCCAGTATCAATATGCGGAAAAGCTGATTGTGTTTACTTTTAATTCAACATCTTCGCTGTTACTCGTTTCCCCGTGTAGACTAGCCTACATGCAAGCAGCTTTCTCTACCGCAAAGGAGATTATAATGCTATTTCACCCGACGCTGAAGTACAGAACTAACAGTACATCTGAGGCTGTAGTACAGAACTAACATTGCATCTGAGGCTGAAATACAGAACTAACATTACATCTGAGGCTGAAGTACAGAACTAACATTACATCTGAGGCTGAAGTACAGAACTAACATTACATCTGAGGCTGTAGTACAGAACTAGCATTGCATCTGAGGCTGAAGTACAGAACTAGCATTGCATCTGAGGCTGTAGTACAGAACTAACAGTACATCTGAGGCTGTAGTACAGAACTAACAGTACATCTGAGGCTGTAGTACAGAACTAACATTGCATCTGAGGCTGAAATACAGAACTAACATTACATCTGAGGCTGAAGTACAGAACTAACA
>NW_015506657.1:41006-53402 GCF_001515645.1 Sinocyclocheilus grahami | reverse complement strand
TACATCTGAGGCTGTAGTACAGAACTAACATTACATCTGAGGCTGTAGTACAGAACTAACATTACATCTGAGGCTGTAGTACAGAACTAACATTACATCTGAGGCTGTAGTACAGAACTAACATTACATCTGAGGCTGTAGTACAGAACTAACATTACATCTGAGGCTGTAGTACAGAACTAACATTACATCTGAGGCTGTAGTACAGAACTAACATTACATCTGAGGCTGTAGTACAGAACTAACATTACATCTGAGGCTGTAGTACAGAACTAACATTACATCTGAGGCTGTAGTACAGAACTAACATTACATCTGAGGCTGAAGTACAGAACTAACATTACATCTGAGGCTGAAGTACAGAACTAACATTACATCTGAGGCTGTAGTACAGAACTAACATTACATCTGAGGAAGACATACATTGCTTTCGGTTGCTTAGTATCCATAACTTTGTATCATGGTTTCAGATCTTGGAATACACTCAATGCATTATTTTTTCAGTTAGTGCAATTCAAGATGCTTTTTTGTTTCAAAAACATTTGTCATTAATTTACTTCCATACACACACACTTCATGCGCCTGTAGGTCTTACATTAATTATTCAGATTTATGTACATTTTATGACTAAGAACAGCAACATCTGCCCCCTGTAATTCTCCTGGGAAATAAAGTTCAGGATACTTTACATATTAATATCTACAGCTTTAAATGCGGTTAAGTGGAGCGAAACACCCTGCGTACTAGTGTTATTTTAATATCATTGAGACACTACTATAGTTTGTCTTTTTTCATTTCAGTTTTCATTTTGACTTTCGTTTTCATTGATAATGAAAGATTTATGTGTGTTTTTGTCATAATATTAGTGTTTATAATTCCTTTTTTCATGTTTTTTATTATTTTGAACGCTTTTTTTATTTTGAAGTTGTTTTATATTAAATATGTTAAGCAAATTTTTAAATATGTTTTATATTTTAATGTTTAGATATGTAAATTATGTTAAACAATGAATTAACTAGAAATGTAGCTGAAATAAAATAAATATTTTATCTTTGTTAACATTTAAGCAACCAAAATGTTTTACTGAAACTTAGACTAAAACAAAAACTGAAAACATACAAATAAAAGCTCATTCAAAATATTAATAATATAGTAATACTATAAAGAATGCTAAAATAACACACCACAGTAGTTACTTTCTGCTTCATTTATGAAATAATGTTTATATTTGAATAATTTAGAAATATTTTACAAATGAAATATGCTTCATCTCATTTGATTTCTTTTTTAAAATTACATTAGTATTTTAGTATCATTGAGATTAGCCTTTGTTATATTTTTAGTCATTTTTATCTTTTGTATTTTCCATTTTCATTAGTAATTTTATTTTTAAAAGTTTAATATTTTGTCACTTTATTACTGTCCTTTTAGATACGTCTAGTCAATATATTTTTTTATAAATTTTATTTTAGTTTTAGTTATTTTAGTACATCAAAGTGAAAATGAAAAATGTAACAAATAATTGTATAAACTGTATTAAGCACCAATTTTGTATTAAATTAAATTTGTTAAATACAATATCCCTGATTAGTTAACAACACTTCCCAAATGTCACATTAACATGACAAGCACACACATGATGGAGTTATTGAATTAATTATGATTTAAAGGAGTGAACTGCATTCACTACATTTCCCATAATCCTTTGCCTGGTCAAAAAGCCTTTGGAAGAAAAGCGGACAGTCATATATTTGCAGATGTGTCGGTCTCTGTTGATTCCAGATGGCTGTTTGCATCCCATCCTCGCTATGCAAATCTTTAATTCAATATTCCTGCAGAAATGACATTCTATGTAAATAAACTCCTCCATATTCAAGAGATCTGACCCTTGACTCTTGAATACTGCAAACAAAGGACGGCAGCCATTCCTCATGCAAATAACAGCACATCCACACACAGAGACGAGCATCCCCTTCACAGAGACTGGAGGAAACGCAGAACATGATATAATATATAATCAAGACTGCAGAAGAATGATTCCTCCACTGATGGATGACTGCCCACACACACACACACACACACACACACACTCACTCCCTCACACACACACTCACTCACACACACACACACACACACACACACACACACACACACACTGCCACGGTACGACAGTAAAACAACAGCTTTCATTCAGATAGAGCCTGTCTAAAAGCTGCTTTAGAGAGCCAGAACATAACATAAGGGAGCAACATAAAGCGAAAAGAGAGAATCAATGCGGTTTCAGCAGTTTTCTGAAGGAAGGAAAGGAAGAGACCTCAAGATTTCCTGAAGGGCAGCGACGCTAAACGACACCAGAATCAGCATGAAGACAAACTAGAATAATGCTATGGTTCATGTTGGACATGCAGTTGAAATTATTTAACATTATTTAATATATTTTTTTTAAATAAATAAAAGCACAAATTTGTTTTCGTTACCTGAAAACTGAAATAAAATAAAATAGAAATATTAGAAATATTCAAACTTGTCAACTAAGTGAAAAGTTTTAGTAAAATTACTAAAACAAACACTGAAATGAAAATTAAGCTAAATAAAAATATTTTAAAAAATTATACAAATGACAAAAGAAAGAAAAATTACTACAGTTTAAACAAAAATTTAAATGAATACTGAAAATATAAAAATCAAAGCTAAAATATTTTATATATACTTTAATAAGTACAATAAATACTATATAAAGTATATAAATAATACTAAAATACCACTGGTACAGATTACAATATGGTTATAGTTACTGCTTTATAAATGTCTATACAATGTGAAATTTTATTTTATATTAATAAGTTGTAAATAAAACAAAGATTACTGTCGGACATTTTACAAGAAAATACTATTTCAGTTGTTTAATTCAATGTTTCATGTGCAGTTTCTTTGTAATTAATTGTGAGATTTACTAGCGAAAATAGTTTTTACACCATTTTTTCAGTGTATTCGCATAAATCATGAATACTTTATAAATGAAAGGTGCTGTATTAATATTATAAAATATTAATATTCAAATTATGTAATTTTTTTGAGGTATTTTACATTTTAAAGATATTTTGTTGTGTTTTTGTCATTTTTATTATTTTATAAGTATATAGTTTTTATTAATTTTATTTCAGGTTTAGTTATTTTAGTACATTACATTAAACTACATAGCGTCATCTCATTAGATTTAGCTGTTTTGGGTCTCGGTGAACACGAAGCAAAACGATCTGATGATTCATAACAGATTGACGTCATAAAACAAAAAAGAACACGACTCCAGAAATACCACGGTATCATCACGCTGATGTTTTCACATTATCACTGCCTCAGTACTTTACAGTAAGTGCTGAAGAACTTCTAATGAAATACCACAAAGTGAATCGAGAACCGATGAAGAACCTTTATTTTTAGCAGCAAGCGAATCATTTGGTTCTGGTGTTCTCTCAGAGAGACAAGAGCCTGTTTCACAAGATCTGGAAGATTTCTCAGCCTTTTGATTCTGGTCGCCGTGGCGATAAGAACCAGGGATGGGGAGGCGGGGTTGCCACGGATACGGAGCGGCGGCGATGACGGAGGAAGACAGCTTTTTCACTCATCCAGTGGGAGGAAGAAGACAAACTTTGCTTTTTGTCTTTGCCACAGAAGAACAAACCTCCTCGATTCGCTCTTTCTGCGCTGACGTCTGCAGGGTGAAACTCCATGAAGCCCCGTTTGAGCTAGAAACACTTCGTTTGAGTTCTACAGCCCTAAACGCTCTCACGCGCGCTTCCTTATTAAGCATCATTTCCACTGGAATCACACATCAACAGACACAAAAACAGCCCAACAATCAAACATGCTCATACACTGAACTGTATAAAGGCATAAACAACAGCAGAAATTATTCAGATGTTAATATTGCATGAGTATTTGCATCAGCTCACATCCGATAAGGGATCATATACTACAATCTTCATGTATTTTTTTGAAGATTATTGTATGTTTTTGAGTTAACTAAATCTATAAAAAAAATATTACTTGAAATAAAAATAAAAAAATTTAACTTATTTTATTTCAGATAGTTGCCAGTGCAACATTTCTCAGTTATGGTTATTTTAACTTGAGGTACTAAAAAAGGTAATAAAAATATATAATAATAATAATGTAACAAAAAAGATATAATATTAAAATACATAAATAATAATAATAGTCATAAAAACAATATAAACGTGTTTTTAAAAACTAATAAAAATAACCAAATTACTAAAACTTTAACTAAAATTAAAGTGAAAACAAACAAAAAATGTAAGAACCTTCTATAAAAAGTAGTAAAATAACTAAAAATAATGAATAAAAATAATAAAAATTCTATAGCTATGTTTGAAAAAAAAAAAAAGAATAAAAATAGCAAAATTCCTAAACCTTTAACTAAAAGTGAAAACAGAAAGTAAATAAAAGACCTAATTCAAAATATTAACAAAGACTATAAAATAAAAATATTAAACAAACATAAACAAAATATTAACAACATTACCAAAAACTGATGATAATTTTTTTTAACTATATAGACAAAAAAATTACTAAAAAGTCAACTAAAATTAAAGTGAAAATAGAAAAAAATGTATTTCAGAATATTAACACAAATTATAATAGCATATGAAATAACACACTCTCCGTCTCTAAACTTTACTGTGATGTAAATCAGCCTCTCTTGACCCTCTCGTTGATTTTGAGTCGTTTGTTGGCAACATTATTTGAACAGCTGAATCACAATCATATTTAAAGACTAAAATCAGAACTGGAGTTCTGTGCGGCATTGAGGCATTACGTGCGGCCTAACGGTGTTCAATCTGAGAGCAAAGCGAGGCGGTGTGTGTGTGTGTGTTCACATGTGTGTGTGTGTGTGTGTGTGTGAGAGAGTGTGAGTGTGTGTGTGTGTGTGTGTGTGTGTGCGTGTGTGTGTGTGTGTGTGTGTGTGTGTGTGTGTGTGTGTGAGTCTCTCTCATCTCTCCAGAGTGAATCTCTGCACATTTTTTGTTACATAATCACACAAAACCCCAAAAGGTCAAAAATAAACAATGATCTGCAGCCACCGGCGGCTCGGTTGTGTTTTTACACGTGAGTAAGTTTTGACAACCCTCGGCTTTGGGGTGACGTGACTGCGAGCGCCGTGATGCTGTTCAGGATGAAGAATACGGCAGAATCCAACACGAGAGCGTCAGCGAGGTCAAACGTCTCCAAACACTCGGCAGCCAGCTTTAAAACGGAGACAGAGGCTTTAAAAACCCATCTCAGGTGGAGAGACGCCGAGCGTCATCGGCTTTTATATCCCCGTAAAAACGCACGCCGTAATTTTGAGAGCGAATAAATGGGGTTATGAGTTTCTACTCCAGACAAGAGCGCATGGAACAGTTTAGGGATTTTATAGAGCAGAGCAGATCCGATCAAAATCAAGATTCACTGCAGGGACAAATATGGACACAAAGTTCAACGAGAAAAAAAACTCAAAGAAAAGGCAAAAAGAGTTTACCTGTTAGGAAACTAAAACGTAAGATAATGATTTAAAATGATGTTCTTCCTCAGTATTTTTGTCTTATTTTGAAGTATAAATATCTAAACATCCTTAAATCTAGATACATTTACTTACTAAGTTTAATTAGATATTTGGCAGGGTTATTATAGTTCATTAAAACTAAAACTGAAAATAAAATGAAAACCTTTAAAAAAAACATTTTTCGTAACTTGAAATAAAATAATCATTAACTGAAATAAAATACAAAATAAAATAAAATATAGTGTGTATATATATATATATATATATATATAAATCTAGAAAAATTGACAAAGACAACAAAATTGCTAAAAAGTTTACAATTAAAATGATAATAAAAAATGTATTAAAAAATATTAATAAAAACTACAAATGATATCAAAATAACTGATATCAGGTCTAGTTTTATAAAAAATGATCAAAAGTAAGTGACTTTATGAATAAAACAAGAAATATATATGTATATGTACAGTATAGTGTGGTAAGAAAACTAAACTAAAGTGAGAATTATTATTTTTCTTAGACACTGACTGATCATTTTGATTGTTTTAAGCATAAACTCACTTAATTTCAATACACATTTTTTAAAAAACAGTACTTAATATATTATTTCCATCTGAAGTGACTGTATCTTGATTTAAGAATTGTTAAAGGGGTCATGTGATGCTATTTTAAAGATCATTATTTGGTGTATTTGGTGTAACAGAATATGTTGACATGCTTCAATGCTCAAAAAACACATTATTTTTCAAATACTGTACATTATTGCAGGCTCAGAAAAGCGTCTTACGTTTGCATTTCATTCACAAATTCATTGTAGGGACTGCCGGTTTAACCAGTTAAAAATCACTGATCTAAAACACATTCCAGTGACATTCCAAGACGCACTGTATGTGATTCACACACACACACACACACACACACACACATGCTGCCACCTCCAGCTCCGTTCCCGTGGTGACTGAAGAAACGCATCTCGACAGCACAGCAAATCTCCACAAGCAGCCCGGCAACCATCACCAGGGAGCCTGTCGCCGCGGTAACGAGACGATGACAGGTGGATAGGAGCGCAATCGCCGAGCTTCGACCGCAGGGAAATGAAATCTAATGCAGCAGAGATTCCTGCGGCGATACTTGCCACCAAAGGGGCCGAAGATGAACACTTACTCAACAAACAAGAAACAACAGCGCTTCAACACATGCTCGCTTTACCTAGACAGCATTTATAGACTGTGCTGAAAATCCAACAGCATAATTAATATGAGATACTGCGATACTAAAGGGGAACTACATACATACATTTTTCATCCCAGAATGCTTTACAGTTAAAAAAAATTAATCCAATACAAATGATAAGAATTTAAAGATTATAAACTTTTTGTGAATAAAAACATTCACAAAATGTAAAAACAGTTTTCTTTTCAAACATACTGCAATAATCTTTATGTACAACTTCAAAAAAACAATGATTTTTCAGTGTCTTTACTGAAAGAAATAGTCTGAACCAGCCTCATTTGCTGCTCCTAGCTGGTTTAAATGGTTTACTGTCAAGAGTTTTAAGCAGAGCTGCTAAATCTCTCAGTTTTCAGCATTTTTTTTTTTTTTGCAATTTTGAAAGTTTTCATTGGTGTCTGCCATTTTGGTAAGTCGGAATTGGTGTCTGCCATTTTGGTAAGTCGGAATTGGTGTCGCAATCGCCGAGCTTCGACCGCAGGGAAATGAAATCTAATGCAGCAGAGATTCCTGCGGCGATACTCGCCACCAAAGGGGCCGAAGATGAACACTTACTCAACAAACAAGAAACAACAGCGCTTCAACACATGCTCGCTTTACCTAGACAGCATTTATAGACTGTGCTGAAAATCCAACAGCATAATTAATATGAGATACTGCGATACTAAAGTGGAACTACACACATACATTTTTCATCCCAGAATGCTTTACAGTTTCAAAAAATTCATCCAATACAAATGATAAGAATTTAAAGATTATAAATCTTTTTTGTGAATAAAAACATTCACAAAATGTAAAAACAGTTTTCTTGTAAAACATACTGCAATAATCTTTATGTACAACTTCAAAAAAACAATGATTTTTCAGTGTCTTTACTGAAAGAAATAGTCTGAACCAGCCTCATTTGCTGCTCCTAGCTGGTTTAAATGGTTTACTGTCAAGAGTTTTAAGCAGAGCTGCTAAATCTCTCAGTTTTCAGCTTTTTTTTTGCAATTTTGGTACGTTTGAACCGGTCTTTGCAGTGTTGTAAGTTTGAACCGGTCTTTGCAATGTTGTAAGTTTGAACCGGTCTTTGCAATTTTTGTAAGTTTGAACCGGTCTTTGCAGTGTTGTAAGTTTGAACCGGTCTTTGCCATTTTGGTAAGTCGGAATTGGTGTCTGCCATTTTGGTAAGTCGGAATTGGTGTCTGCCATTTTGGTAAGTCGGAATTGGTGTCTGCCATTTTGGTAAGTCGGAATTGGTGTCTGCCATTTTGGTAAGTCGGAATTGGTGTCTGCCATTTTGGTAAGTCGGAATTGGTGTCTGCCATTTTGGTAAGTCGGAATTGGTGTCTGCCATTTTGGTAAGTCGGAATTGGTGTCTGCCATTTTGGTAAGTCGGAATTGGTGTCTGCCATTTTGGTAAGTCGGAATTGGTGTCTGCCATTTTGGTAAGTCGGAATTGGTGTCTGCCATTTTGGTAAGTCGGAATTGGTGTCTGCCATTTTGGTAAGTCGGAATTGGTGTCTGCCATTTTGGTAAGTCGGAATTGGTGTCTGCCATTTTGGTAAGTCGGAATTGGTGTCTGCCATTTTGGTAAGTCGGAATTGGTGTCTGCCATTTTGGTAAGTCGGAATTGGTGTCTGCCATTTTGGTAAGTCGGAATTGGTGTCTGCCATTTTGGTAAGTCGGAATTGGTGTCTGCCATTTTGGTAAGTCGGAATTGGTGTCTGCCATTTTGGTAAGTCGGAATTGGTGTCTGCCATTTTGGTAAGTCGGAATTGGTGTCTGCCATTTTGGTAAGTCGGAATTGGTGTCTGCCATTTTGGTAAGTCGGAATTGGTGTCTGCCATTTTGGTAAGTCGGAATTGGTGTCTGCCATTTTGGTAAGTCGGAATTGGTGTCTGCCATTTTGGTAAGTCGGAATTGGTGTCTGCCATTTTGGTAAGTCGGAATTGGTGTCTGCCATTTTGGTAAGTCGGAATTGGTGTCTGCCATTTTGGTAAGTCGGAATTGGTGTCTGCCATTTTGGTAAGTCGGAATTGGTGTCTGCCATTTTGGTAAGTCGGAATTGGTGTCTGCCATTTTGGTAAGTCGGAATTGGTGTCTGCCATTTTGGTAAGTCGGAATTGGTGTCTGCCATTTTGGTAAGTCGGAATTGGTGTCTGCCATTTTGGTAAGTCGGAATTGGTGTCTGCCATTTTGGTAAGTCGGAATTGGTGTCTGCCATTTTGGTAAGTCGGAATTGGTGTCTGCCATTTTGGTAAGTCGGAATTGGTGTCTGCCATTTTGGTAAGTCGGAATTGGTGTCTGCCATTTTGGTAAGTCGGAATTGGTGTCTGCCATTTTGGTAAGTCGGAATTGGTGTCTGCCATTTTGGTAAGTCGGAATTGGTGTCTGCCATTTTGGTAAGTCGGAATTGGTGTCTGCCATTTTGGTAAGTCGGAATTGGTGTCTGCCATTTTGGTAAGTCGGAATTGGTGTCTGCCATTTTGGTAAGTCGGAATTGGTGTCTGCCATTTTGGTAAGTCGGAATTGGTGTTTGCCATTTTGGTAAAGTTGAGTTTATCTGATGAGTTCTGGTGAAACTCTAGTTTACACTGGTGAAATAACAAAAAACCGCGTGTGGAGATGGTCACCATGACGACAGCGACAGCAGCGTTCCTGTTATTGTCACACAGGTTGGTCTCATTGTCATCGGTCCATCTGCTGCTGTGAAATTCAGACGACCATGAAACATCTCCAACGTCTCTGTCTGATCTATCTCACATGCTTCACACACCCTCAATACCTCTCCTGCTTTCTTGTGTTTGTCTATGAAATGGTCCAACACTCCAGATGGAAAGCATGCTGAGAGCGTGTGTGTGAATTCACTGCTCATTGACTAGTGTTTGTGTGAAATTCTCCAATAAAAATCACAATTACCACACCCGAGAAAGAGAGAGAAGGTAAAATGAAGAAATAATAACAGTTAAACAGAAATGGAAGAATATTACAGATATAAACTGCAGTTAATCCCTATTTTGTCTTGTTTTCAAGGAAAAAGAAACATAAATATAATAAAAACTAGATATATTTACCTGAGAAGCAACATAAGAAGAATTTGATATATCTTGAATAAAAGTAGATTGTGTTTTATTATTACATACAATGCAAATTTCTTACTTAATATTTTTGTCTTGTTTTCCAAATATCTTTCTTGAAATATTCTTAAATCAAGATACATTTACTTTGGAAGCAAAATTACTGCAGATATTAAGTCTTGTTTTCTGAAAAATCTATCAAAAGTCATTTAGTTAGGAGAAAGTCTGCCAATGGGGCAGAAAAATCTACTTATTTCAAAGTTATTAAACAAAGTTATTTTTTCTTACGCCACTGACAGATATTAGTTATTGTTTTAAACAAAAACTCACATAATTTTGATTAAAAAATCCTTATAAATATCTTAGGACATTTTGCTTCTCAAGTAATTGTATCTTAATTTAAGATTTTACATATTTGAACTGGAAAACAAAAATTTCTTTCATAAAAACAAGATATAATCAACTACAAGATATTATGACTTGTTTTCAGAGAATATATCTCGAATCAGATTTTTTTATTATACATTATAAAAATGACTTTTCACAGTTGTAAACACATTACAGAAAAAAAAGATTACATTTCAGTCCTTCTAATTCAAAATTTTACATTTAATTCAGTGTGTTACTTGCTATTTCTTTCTACATTTCTGAATGAAGTAAATCCTACATTACATTTTCAGTGTATATTATACGTTCAGTGACATTTATGCTGAAAATACGCTAAGAAAAATCTGTCAATGGAACAAAAATCCTTCTACAAAATCTTCTAAAATGAGATGAATATCTTCTGAAATTCTCAGGTAAATGTATCTTGTTCTGAGGATGTTTTGATCTGGAGAACAAGAGGAAGACTTCATGAAGCCATGTGTTGATTCTCAGATTCATTCTGATTGTGTGTGTTTGCAGAGATAAAAACAGTTGTATTTCTCATCTCAGTTTCTGAGTTCTGCGGTCGTCTCGTCTCTGGGAGAACCACGGCGCTCTTATTCACCTCTATTACACACACACACACACACACACTCACACACACACACACACACACACTCACACACACACACTCACACACTCACACAAACAAACACACACACACACACACACACACACACACACACTCACACACACAAACACACACACACACACTCACACAAACACACACACACACAAAGTAGAGCTTTCAGCTGGTTTTTGCAATTTTGAAAGTTTTAATTAGTACAACACATGCACACACGAATCTCTCTCTCTCTCTCTCTTTCTCTCTCTATGAAACACACACACACACACCCTCAAACTGCTCAAAGTGCTTCCGTTTGACCTGAATTCTGACTCCCAAAGCTATTTTAAACTCTGTTGTGTCTTTCTGTAGAACACACACTTAAAAAAATGCACATTTTGCCACAACTGAGAAAATATAACCTGTTATAAATGTGTTATAGAATGGCATTTTTAATGTATGAATTTTTTTTAATTATTTAGCAGTTTTCCTTATAGATATACAGAAGACCGTTCAGTACAAGCAGCTGCTTAGGAATCATAATTCTTCTAAAAATTGCAGCACAAATGAAGTGAAGTGAAATAGTGTCAGTGAAAGCATCACATCACATGAAATCAATCACAAAAACGGTCACTTTCTAGTTTTCATGATTATCGTCAGGAGTCTAATTCTCCAGAACTAAATATCTACACAAGATAATAATAATAATAATAAACATTTATTTGTATAGCACTTTTCATAGATAAAGTGCAACTCAAAGTGCTTCAAAAGCATAAAATCAATTAAAATCTAAATCAAACAACTAAATAAAACCCTACATCATTCGTTACGAAGGTCTGATGGCAATTTCAAATTTGCATGTGAAGGTCAGACATTGGTTACTAAATCATGGATTATTTTACTAAACAAATACAAGATTCACTCACATATGGCATGTTAGTTCACAGACGCCAGCTCTAAACACACACACACACACACACACACACACACACACACAGAGTTATAAACGCCATCCATTCCTCTGAAGGGGGCAACGCTGCCTTTAGATGGTTGCCATGGTGACGGCAGCATCGATGCCATGAGTCATGAAGAAAGAAAAACTTTAAAACGCTTTAAAAAAAAAAAAAAAGCACAGAAAAGCCTTTTAATGTGATAAAAACACTGTTTATCAGACTGGAAGTGAGTGAAAGCATCCGGAGAACAGTGACATTTTCACCGGTGATTTAGTTTGCCAGTCAAGAGCTCTTCAAAGAAAACAAACTCGTCCTCCATTATCACCCGCCGGATAAAACCTGCCGCGTTAACGCTGTTTATTCCTCGTCTTTACAAAAAAACACACAGGAGAGAAAGAGAGTGATTGAGTTCTTTGCGTCATCTTTTATTCGTCGGGGTCTCGATGAGGGCAAAATACTGGAGGAACAAGAACAATACGAGCAGAAAAACACACAACTGACTCGTCCGACTGAGATTGACCATCTCTAGAGTGGATTCCTTCAAAACCACCGTCATCTGCACAAACACAGAGAGAGAGAGAGAGAGAGAGAGAGAGA
>NW_015506657.1:36961-40652 GCF_001515645.1 Sinocyclocheilus grahami | reverse complement strand
AGAGAGAGAGAGAGAGAGAGAGAGAGAGAGAGAGAGAGAGAGAGAGAAAGCGAGTGCTCAAAGCTTTTTACAGACTCAATCAGAAAATGCGGGACTTCATTACCCAGAACCTCCGGCAAATTAGAACCGTTAAATCGGGACCCAGTTTCAGCTGCCCTTTAAACCACCTGACGGAAACACAAGCGCCGACCTCCATCTGACCTCACACCCAAACATGCAGACGGGAAACTCCATCAGACCAAAGCCACAGCTGAAGATCACGCGAGTGTCATGGTCCCACAGAGCGGAGGATGCTTACAGGATTGGGCTACTGCTATTGGGCGCTAAGTGCTGCAAGGGCATTGCTAGGGATTTCTTAGAAGTCTGAGTCAAAAGAGTTCAGCCTAGTCTCTAGAAGACTCCTAGAAGACTCTTTTCTGCGTTTACTCGATCAAAAATACAGTAAAAACAGTGAAATACTATTACAATTTAAAATAGCTGTTGTCTATGTGAATCTCTGTTAAACTGTAATGTATTTCTGTGATGCGCAGCTGTATTTTCAGCATCATTCCTCCAGTCTTCAGTGTCACATGATCTTCAGAAATCATTTCTGATTATTATCAATGTTGAACACAGTTGTGCTGCACAATATTTTTGTGGAAACTGTGATGCATTTTATTTTTCAGGATTCACAGATGAATGATTTAGGGTACTTGGAGTGGTTGCTATGACGGTTGCTAGGGTGACTGGGGTGGTTGCTAGGGTGTTGCAATGTGGTTGGTAGGGTACTTGGGGTGGTTGCTAAGGCGGTTGCTAGGGTACACGGGTCGGTTGCTAGGGTACCTGGGGTGGTTGCTAAGGTGTTGATATGTGGTTGCTAGGGTACCTGGGGTGGTTGCTAGGGTGTTGCGTTGTGCTGCACAATATTTTTGTGGAAACTGTGATGCATTTTATTTTTCAGGATTCACAGATGAATGATTTAGGGTACTTGGAGTGGTTGCTATGACGGTTGCTAGGGTGACTGGGGTGGTTGCTAGGGTGTTGCAATGTGGTTGGTAGGGTACTTGGGGTGGTTGCTAGGGTACACGGGTCGGTTGCTAGGGTACCTGGGGTGGTTGCTAGGGTGTTGCTATGCGGTTGCTAGGGTGCCTGGGATGGTTGCTAAGGTGTTGCTATGCGGGTGCTGAGGTAATCTGGGTAGTTGCTAGGGTGTTGCTATATGGTTGCTAGGGTACTTAGGGTGGTTGCTATGGCGGTTGCTAGGGTGCCCAGGGTGGTTGCTAGGGTACTCTGGGCAGTTGCTAGGGTGTTGCTATGTGGTTGCTAGGGTACTTGAGGTGGTTGCAAGGGCGAATAGGAAGTTCAAAAGAACAGCATTTATTTGAAATGTAACTTTAATGTTATTGCTAAACTAAAGTATCAATTTCTTTCGAAAAAATAAAAAAATCTCACTGACGCCACAAGTTTGAACAGTAGTGTAAGTTTTCTGTCCAGTAAGTCGCTCTCCTCAACAAGACCCATGATTTAAGTTTCTTCAACACGAACCATGAGCAGTAATTGTGGTCTTAACAAACACCACTAAGTGCATTTCAGAAACACACAATATTTCAAGAGTTCAGCTTCTACGGTTTCATCTTAAATGACGGAATAATATTTGTGTAAGAAACGGAGAGGAAATAATTGAGGTTAAGATTCAGTTCAGATCCAGTAAAGCGTTCCTGCACATGCATTTGACCCTCTTTTTTCCATTCAGAAACACATGTATAGATTTCTGCACTGATGACAAAAACACCTAACTCAAATGTGTCACTCTGAAATACAGAAAAATCACTTCTCTTATGACAGCCGTCTCAAAATCAAATTCCGGTGTGCACTGTCACTGACACGGATCAAAGTCGCCATGACAACGATGGCGTCACGGACGAAGTCGGTAATTAAAGCGTCGTCTCCGTGTGGAGTTCTGGTCATCAGAAAAACGCAGCTGTTTCCCAGAGAACTTCAGGAGGAGAGGAGCATTCCTTCAGCGCCGCCATCAGCGTGCTGAGCTCACACAACTGCTGCACATTCAGCTCAAACTCACTTCACTTTATGCTGCTGATTCACTCTAAAATTAGTTTTTTGTGGGTCGACACCTCAAAGACTGCCAGAGAGGCAAAAACGCCGTCATGCAGCAACACACTCCGACACCAAAGACACATCACAAATGAGATTGCTTAAAATTCTCCGCTGAACGCAATTAGATCAACCACACCACACCAGGATCAGGGCCACATCATAAAAACCACATCATAATTCCTTCAGAAATGTGAAATCTAGTTTAAGCATCAACTTGGTCTCAGATGGTTCTCTTTAAGTTATTCTAAATTGAACAACTGAGTCAATAGCTGTCATACAGTACGAGTACAGAGCTATAAAATGAATGATGAGAGGGGAATCTGAAGGAAAATGTTTGAGCTCCTACTGAAATCTCTAACTTTTGACTGCAGACTTTTGCTTTCAGAGTACAATTTGAGATCACTGCTGAAACTCAGGCTTTCTCAGATGTTTAGACATTTATGGAAAATGATGAAGAAAAACAACTCTCACTTGTCTCTTAAGCATGTCTCGAGACTTAAACCATGCTCTCAAAACAAGTCTGCAATCAAAACTCACAGATCTCAGTATTAATGAAAAAGACATTAATTACAGGAAGTATGTGCTAACTTTAAACATGTCCAGAAAATAAATTGATTTGATTTGAGTTTTTACTATTTTGGGTATTTTGGAATTCTCTTTTTATCACTTCATAAATCAGAAAATACTGTCAACAGACAGAAAAAAAATAAATTTTCGCCATGTTTTTAGGAATAAAATTGTTATATAAATCAGTGTGAATGATATATGATCAAACCCCTCAGTAAAACCCTTCAGAATATAGATATGAATAAAACCCTAAGTTTTAGTGTAAGTGCTTCAGAAGTGGAGAAAAAAAACTCATTTTAATAAACGGCTTTTATTGAGATATATATTGTGATTTAAACCTACAGATGCAAATAGATAAAGTGCAATAATAAAACCAGGTGAATGATATATAAACAAACCCTTCAGTAATAACCTTCAGAATATAGAGAGGAATAAAACTCTAAGTTTTGGTGTTTGTAAGTGCTGCTGGAGAAAAACTTTAAAGATATGTATTTTAATTCAAATCTACAGACGCAAATAGATAAAGTGCAATACAATTTTGAATATTTTCTTTGCACTAGTCTGAAAGAGGACATGTTATGAAGCCAAGCAGCCCAAAATCTCTAAACTGACCAGTGCACAAAAAAAACAATGGTTTTGTCTGTAATGTCTTGCCTCAGTTTCTCACCGTTTCAATAATATAGCCACAAAACATAAACAATATATATGTCAATATTAATTTAGTGTAACAACCTTTTCTTTTCTTTATTTCTTTTCTTTTTAAGAAAATGATGAACGATTAGTTTTTGAACTAATCAAACATTATGTCACAAATTCTGTTGACTGAACTGAACTTTTACTGAACCTGGAATATTCCTTTAAGTCTCAACAGCGTCAAGCAACATCTCAGCAACAATATTTTTCTCTGGGCACACACACACTCACACACACACACACACGAACACACACACACACACACTCACACTCACACGAACACACACACACACGAACACACACACACACACACACTCACACTCACACACACACACAC
>NW_015506657.1:34219-36791 GCF_001515645.1 Sinocyclocheilus grahami | reverse complement strand
CACTCACTCACTCACTCACACACTCACACTCACTCACTCACACACACACACTCACTCACACACACACTCTGTGACTGAAGTAACTGCAGCTCACAGGGTTTGAAACATAAAGCCTCTCTCTGAAACACAGACATGTCAAACACACACCTCCATTAATAACCTCCATCTAGTGATAATTAAAACGAGAAACAGAGAATCGGTGTAATAAAAAGGGCCTCATCTACATTAGCAGAGGGGTTTACAGTTACACGACAACTAATTCAATCTGAGCCCTCACCTGAGGTGTGTGTGTGTGTGTGTGTGTGTGTGTGTGTGTGTGTGTGTGTGCGTGTGTGTGAGAAACAGGTGGGTGTGTATTGACTAATCTTTTACCCTCTATGATTACACCTCATCTCAAACACACACACACACACACACACACACACACACATACAGAAGTACTCACATTCACACACACTTACACACAGTCGTGCATTATTGACCTACTAGTGTTCGGTTTTTCATAATTATGGTCTATAACGGTCAGAGACTCCGCTGAGATTCAGAGAAAAGAACAACCCATTAATCTCACACACACACTACAGTTATAGTCTGTCTCATAGCCAGGGTTATAATAGCCAACTAAACTAAAACCATTTAAAAAAAGAAAAAGAAAAAAACATTTTTATAACTTAACTGAAATCCAAGCACTGATGCTTTAACAGACGTCCCGTCCTGAGTCAGACTTGAGCAGATGATGGAGGAGCTTGTGAAGCGGGAACAGACATTATTAAAGTCGTGGAGAGAAGAAGAGCCCCGAGCGAGACGTGGATTCAAACTCTCTCATTGCATGGTATCACATGAAAAACATAAAACTACTGCAGGGTGTCAAACTACGTTACACATAATTTCACACACAACAAGCGCTCAACGGGTTTTTCACTTGCCAGCATCAATAATGATGAGTCTAGGATAGGGGAAGTAACATTAAAGATGACTACAACGAAAGAACTAACAATGAAAATTAAGTTTGGCTCCAAAATCATCCGACATAAATCTCAGATATAAGGTTCAACAAGATTTATTAGTATAACAAAGTATGGAAGTGTAAAATATTCTACATTTGGATTTTTTTCCAAAGTGACTTACATTGCATTGAAGATATATTCCGTACCCACTGTATGTATATATATATATATATATATTTATCAGTTCATGCATTCCTTGGGAATCGAACCTATGACCTTTGCAAGCCCTCTGACTATCATTCACTCCGTTAGACCTTTAAACTTAAAAATGTCAAGATTTTTGGATTTCACTGTATTCCTTCATGCTGCGTTAAAAAGTGTTGTACGGATCCACTGCCGGGAGAAACAGAGCCAAAAGGGGAAAGGAGTAAAAATACACACACATACACAAACACACACACACACACAGAGAGAGAGAGAGAAACGCTCACAGCAGCATTAATCGCTGGTCTGTGAAAGAAGCTCCAGTGAGCAGCTCATTGCCGGAGGTTCAACACAACACGTACTTTTCTACTGATATTACACTGAGTACAGAAACAGAGAGAGAGAGAGAGAGATAGAGATAAAGGATAGGGCAGAGGGAATGAGTTTGTGTCCTTGTAGAGATCAGATGACATTATCATCCCTCTCTTAATAACCTATTTTCCTTTAAACTCACTCCATCTCTCTGGTTCCCTCATCGCCCTCTCTCTCTCCTTGTCTTTCTCCTCTGTGTGTGTGTGTGTGTGTGTGTGTGTGTGTGTGTGTGTGTGTGTGTGTGTGTAGAGTTTGACCCATCTGGCTGTTTCTCTCAGATCATCATATCATAATTCACTCACACACTGTTCACTAAATCAATCAGTTCACTAGTACTAGTGCTGGTAGTGAAGTTCTCAAACCTCATGTACTAAGTTTTAAAGTTGAGTGTATACGTACAGTGTTTGTGCGACCAAACAGAACACCACAGCAACCATCCAAAACACCCTAGCAACCACATAACATCACTCAGAACCCCCTAGCAATCAAACACCTTGACAACCTCATAGCAGTATAAGACATTCAGTATAAAACCCATTAAATACAGTGATATATA
Source organism: Sinocyclocheilus grahami (assembly GCF_001515645.1). NCBI lineage: Eukaryota > Metazoa > Chordata > Actinopteri > Cypriniformes > Cyprinidae > Sinocyclocheilus > Sinocyclocheilus grahami. The sequence goes on along the minus strand of NW_015506657.1, from coordinate 34,712 downwards.
TCAGGTTTGTTTATTTCTTTAATGACTTTTAAAGGCATATCAGCAACAAGGCTATAAACAACACAAGATATGCAATTTACAAAATTATATAATACATTCTGAATTCTCAAATGTGTTCATAAACACCTTCCTAAATATTTCCATTAAGCATGTAATGCACTATAAAAAATTATTTTTTGATTTTTTTGAAAGATTATTTGGAGTATGTTTTAGAAGAAAATGCTATTTCAGTTTTTTCTACTTCAAAATTGCATGTGTTTCTGGCTGGTTTTTTTTGTTTGTTTGTTTTTTGCAATTATTTGTGGAATTAGCAATTTCTAAGTGAAAAAAATAGTTTTAAAGTAAATCCTGCACAAAATCTTTACAGTTTAGTATCAAATGCATTTCAGTCCAGTTCTGCTCCCTCAGGTACATCTGTAAACTCTCTCAGAATCAGAACAGCACGTTTAACACACACGCACACACTCTCTCTCTCACACACACACGCACACAC
>NW_015506657.1:32168-34174 GCF_001515645.1 Sinocyclocheilus grahami | reverse complement strand
CACCCACTCACTCTCTCACACACACACACACACTCACACACACACACACACACACACACACACACACACTCACACACACACACACGCTGTGAAATGTTATATTAAGCGCCATACACGAGCTGCTGGACCTGTGTAACGCAGAGGTGAATACTTTCTGCTAATGTATTTTAGCGGTGCATAAATCTCAGCGGATGATACAGACAGATTCTTTAATGAGACGCTGAACCCCACAGCACTTAAACTACAGCATTTATATGATAGAGAGAGAGAGAGAGAGAGAGATACACGTGTGATATTGCTTTTTATCAGTGATTCGGATGCAGGTAATCACAGACTACGAGTGTGATATTGCGTTCATACAACAGTTGAACTGCACAAGTGTGTAAATAAATAAGAAACAACCACAGAGTGTCTTAAAAACATTTTGTGAGCGGAACTACTTCATCCATCCATCCATCCACCCATCCACCCGTCCATCCATCCATCCATTCATCCACCCGTCCATCCATCCATCCATTCATCCACCCGTCCATCCATTCATCCACCCGTCCATCCATCCATCCGTCTGTCCATCCATTCATCCATCCGTCAGTCCATCCATCCACCCATCCATCCATCCATCCATCCATTCATCCACCCATCCATCCATTCATCCATCCATCCATCCGTCTGTCAATCCACCCATCCATCCATCCATCCGTCCATCCGTCCGTCCATCCATCCTCCATCCGTCTGTCCATCCGTCTGTCCATCCATCCATCCACCCATCCATCCATCCGTCCGTCCGTCCGTCCACCCATCCATCCATCCATCCATCCATCCATCCGTCCATCCACCCATCCATCCATCCATCCGTCCATCCGTCCGTCCATCCATCCTCCATCCGTCTGTCCATCCACCCGTCCATCCATCCGTCTGTCCATCCATCCGTCCACCCATCCGTCCATCCATCTATCTATCCTGAATTTTTTTAATGAAAACATAACCCCATTATTTCCCATAGCTAACAGTCTCTTTAACCTACACTCTAATTATATTAATATTCATCTGTAGCATGTTTTGTGATGCTGACGCTCGACTCGTCTTTAACGCTCCAGATTCTCTCTGATCGCTCAGTTCTTCTGTATCATGCAGCGCCGCTCGTCTAAACGATCCGCGACCTTAGTTCTGCTCTCAGTCACTTTAAGAAAGCCTCTTGCAAAAACACGTTTGCAAATGTAGGAGAAATCTACATAAATAACAGCAGCGACGTTCCAGAAACTTCTCAATTAACACACACGCAGCTGCTGAGACCTAGATCTGATGAAGGCTCTGGTTCAGTCAGAAGCGCAGGAAGGATCTGAGCTGCTTCTTCATGTACTCCAGACTTCCTGCTGCTGCTGCTGTGTTTATATTCCCGCTTGTTTTCGGAGTGAGGTCCTGCGCGGCTTTTGTTCGTATTAACGTGCGTGCCAGAGCGTATCGAAACACCCTCGTCTGACGTCTCCAGATTCACGTCTTCACCTGAGAGTTAAACCAACCACTGCATCTCCTGCCAAAACTTAGAAAGAGAGTTCGCAGGAACTTAATCTGAAAAGTTGAAACATTAAATAATCCGTTTATGACTTCAAATGTACGCCTTTTGAAAAAATACGAAGCCATTGCCTTGAAATCAGTTCATTTTGAAAGCTCTTCACCTCGACTTGCACTGACTTTCTGTGCTTCTCTTTCTCGCCTGAATGGAGGTTTGATTAAGAGCGATCTGTCGAATCACTCGCTCTATTAATGAATAACCAGATTTCAAAAGCTGCTTTTTCCTTGAGTTTCTGTCTTCAAGTACAAAAAGCTAAATATACAAGAAGAAAAGCAAAGAACACACACACAATTCATCTATAAATGAACAGGTGTGTGATTAAGAAATAGAAAGACAAAAAAAATCACTGGTTTTGTGAAACTGCTTAGAGATTTGTTGTCAGTCAGACCAGATGTGTAGTTTACATCACACTCACACACACACACACACACAC
>NW_015506657.1:30882-32082 GCF_001515645.1 Sinocyclocheilus grahami | reverse complement strand
CACACACACACTCACACGCACACACACTCATACACACGCACACACACACACACACGCACTCACTCACTCACACACACTCACACGCACACTCACTCACTCACTCACACACACTTATCACACATTCACACACACTCACACACATTTATCACACACACACAGGTTTGTTTTTGTGAAAAGTGGGGACTCTCCATAGGCGTAATGGTTTTTATACTGTACAGACCGTATATTCTATTGCCCTACACCAACCCTACCCCTAAACCTACCCCTCACAGGAGACTTTCTGCTATTTCAGATTTTCAATACACTCCATTCTGTGTGATTTATAAGCGTTTTGAAAAGTGGGGACATGGGGTAATGTCCTGAAAAGTCACCTTCTCCTTGTAATACCTATGTTATACCTTTGTCATTATACAAATTTATTTTGTATAAACTCACACACACACACACACACACACACACACACATACACACACACAAATCCATCCAGACATCAGAAGGTTGCGGGTTTGAATCCCAGATGGCCTGATTCATGAACAGATACAGAAATCAGCCACATTAATGCCAGAAAATGCCACTGCGGATCAGAAACCATCTGCTGAATAATCAGGCAACAAGAGCTTGACCAAACACAGCCAACATCAATAACGTACACTGAACTATCTGCTGCTGCACTGGTTTGATTCAATCATCCACACATCTGTGCAAAGAGCTGCATGCCTCCACAAGCTGAACATCAGCCCTGCAACGCAACAAATACTCCTCTTATCTGCACTTCTGTCTTGTTTTCCAGACAAACCATCCTTAAAAACAAGATAACTCGTGTGTTTTGACCATGCTTGTCTGTTAACAGGATGAACTTATTCTGATGAATGTATACACTTAATGAATAAATGTGCACTGCAACTGCATCTTCTGCATCTCAAGTAAATGTATCTTGATTTAAGAATGTTTAAATATTTGTACTGTAAAACAAGACACAAGTACTGAACAAGAAAATACATGTTTGCAGTGTAAGTGTTAAAACATTGTAATTAAAAAAATGTATAAGATACACCAAAACATTCATTAATATGTTACATGTAACATTATATATATAATTAAAAATGAATAAAGACTTTGCCTGAAAACTATCCAAAATTTTGTGAATTTCAAGGATGCTTAAATAGTTTAGATAACCACACAAAAATACTAAATAAGAAC
>NW_015506657.1:25666-27940 GCF_001515645.1 Sinocyclocheilus grahami | reverse complement strand
ACACAGACAGACAGACAGACAGACACACACACAGACACACACTCACACACACAGACACACACACACACACACACTCACACACACTCTCACTCACGCACACAGACACAGACACACAGACACACACACACACACACAGATTGAATCAGTGTATTGATCACCACTGAAAGAATGAGTGACATTTTGCTGTGTGCGCATTTGTTCGCATTACACAATCTCTGAACTCAGACAACCGGCGAGCAGAAAACAGAGTGAGACAGAGATGAGGAGAGGAACGAGAGAGAGAGAGGCAGATGAAGAGTGATGAAGGTCAGTCGTGATGTAAATTCACCTCTCTGGTCTCTCACTTTCATCAATGACATTTAAATATAAATACATTCATTATAAACAAAAGGCTTTCAGAGTTCAACTCTGTAAAATCAGTGGAGTTAACTGGCCATCAGTGTCAGCTCTTAACGAGGGGGCGTGACGGTGGGCGGAGCTAATTAGACAGCTTCTGATCTACAGACATGGAAAACATGACATACAAATGGATGTATGATCAGAGACACACACCACGAGGAAAACTACTGAAGCAGAAGTGTGTGTGTGTGTGTGTGTCGTACCTGTACTGCATCGCGGTGTGTGTGTGTGTCGTACCTGTACTGCATCGCGGTGTGTGTCTCTGAGCTGAGCGTGCCGCTGCATTGGTTTCTCTGGCACTCTGATACACACTCAGTGCTGTTAAATGAGAAGAACAGCGTGATGCAGAGAGAGAGAGAGAGAGAGAGAGAGCTGCCGCCACCACTGAACCAGAGTGAAGGACGAGAGACCAAAGGAAAAGAGACCTGAGCGCACTCAGTGGACGCCTTCTTAAACGCAGCTGTCACACACACACACACACACACACAAAGAGAGAGAGAGACGGCTGACAGCAGCAGTTCTCGTCTCATTTTCACTTTCTGTCTCTGTTAAGATGCAAATGCAGCACATCTGCACTCTGTGTGTGTGTGTGTGTCAGCACCTGTGCGCTCTGTGTGTGTGTGTGTGTGTGTGTGTGTGTGTGTGTGTGTGTGTGTGTGTGTGTGTGTGTTTCTGACAGTAGATTAACCTCTCATATTGTCTGGAGCTTCAGGGTGAGACGGACAGCCGGTCACAACAAACCCAAACCACCTCCTGAGAGGAAAGACTGATCTATTACACCTGACATGCATTAATAATGTATTTTTATATATATATATATATATATATATATATATACAAAAAACATTAAATAAATGAAATCTCTATGTTTACTGCACTAGGTCAGTAAGATTTTTTTATGTTTTAAAGAAGTCTCTTCTGCTCACCAAGGCTGCATTTATTTGATAAAAACTATAGTAAAAAATTATGAAATATTATTAGAATGTAAAACAGCTAACAGCTGTTTTCTCTGTGAATCTCTGTTAAACTGTAATGTATTTCTGTGATGCGCAGCTGTATTTTCAGCATCATTACTCCAGTCTTCAGTGTCACATGATCTTCAGAAATCACTATAATATGCTGATCTGCTGCTCCAGAAACATTTCTGATTATTATCAATGTTGAACACAGTTGTGCTGCACAATATTTTTGTGGAAACTGTGATGCATTTTATTTTTCAGGATTCACAGATGAACAGAAAGTTCAGAAGAACAGCATTTATACAATATAACATTATAAATGTCTTTTATATACAGTATATCCAGAATGCTTCTCTGTATCTCAGTCTGTCCATATATCTGTCTGTCTCTCATTATCTAATCTTGTAATGGTCTCCTTTCCTGCATTTGTTCATGATCTATTTGTCTCTTGCTCTCTGTCTGTCCTTCACCCTTCACTCCTGTCATTCTCTTTCATTGGGGTGATAAAATCACTGCCTTGTTCTCTTTGTGCAAACAAGCCTCTCTGACACAGACAGAGAGACAGACAGACACAGACAGATGGACAGACAGACAGACACAGACAGATGGACAGACAGACAGACACAGACAGATGGACAGACAGACAGACACAGACAGATGGACAGACAGACAGACACAGACAGATGGACAGACAGACAGACACAGACAGATGGACAGACAGACAGACACAGACAGATGGACAGACAGACAGACACAGACAGATGGACAGACAGACAGACACAGACAGATGGACAGACAGACAGACACAGACAGATGGACAGACAGACAGACACAGACAGATGGACAGACAGACAGACACAGACAGATGGACAGACAGATGGACAGACAGACAGACACAGACAGATGGACAGACAGA
>NW_015506657.1:21002-25145 GCF_001515645.1 Sinocyclocheilus grahami | reverse complement strand
CTCTGTGTGTGTGTGTGTGTGTGTGTGTGTGTGTGTGTGTGTGTGTGTGTGTGTGTGTGTGTTTCTGACAGTAGATTAACCTCTCATATTGTCTGGAGCTTCAGGGTGAGACGGACAGCCGGTCACAACAAACCCAAACCACCTCCTGAGAGGAAAGACTGATCTATTACACCTGACATGCATTAATAATGTATTTTTATATATATATATATATATATATATATATATACAAAAAACATTAAATAAATGAAATCTCTATGTTTACTGCACTAGGTCAGTAAGATTTTTTTATGTTTTAAAGAAGTCTCTTCTGCTCACCAAGGCTGCATTTATTTGATAAAAACTATAGTAAAAAATTATGAAATATTATTAGAATGTAAAACAGCTGTTTTCTATATGAATATCTGTTAAACTGTAATGTATTTCTGTGATGCGCAGCTGTATTTTCAGCATCATTACTCCAGTCTTCAGTGTCACATGATCTTCAGAAATCACTATAATATGCTGATCTGCTGCTCCAGAAACATTTCTGATTATTATCAATGTTGAACACAGTTGTGCTGCACAATATTTTTGTGGAAACTGTGATGCATTTTATTTTTCAGGATTCACAGATGAACAGAAAGTTCAGAAGAACAGCATTTATACAATATAACATTATAAATGTCTTTTATATACAGTATATCCAGAATGCTTCTCTGTATCTCAGTCTGTCCATATATCTGTCTGTCTCTCATTATCTAATCTTGTAATGGTCTCCTTTCCTGCATTTGTTCATGATCTATTTGTCTCTTGCTCTCTGTCTGTCCTTCACCCTTCACTCCTGTCATTCTCTTTCATTGGGGTGATAAAATCACTGCCTTGTTCTCTTTGTGCAAACAAGCCTCTCTGACACAGACAGAGAGACAGACAGACACAGACAGATGGACAGACAGACAGACACAGACAGATGGACAGACACAGACAGATGGACAGACAGACAGACACAGACAGATGGACAGACAGACAGACAGACACAGACAGATGGACAGACAGACAGACACAGACAGATGGACAGACAGACAGATGGACAGACACAGACAGATGGACAGACAGACAGACACAGACAGATGGACAGACAGATGGACAGACAGACAGACACAGACAGATGGACAGACAGACAGACACAGACAGATGGACAGACAGACAGACTGACAGACAGACACACACAGACAGACAGACAGACACAGACAGACAGACAGACAGAGAGCGTTTAGGTTTAATGAAGGAACGACGTATGTTTGCGTTTGACCATCTGACCTGAAAACATCAGCATCATTTAAGACTGAATGTGAGTTTCGTACGAGACATTGCACACATTTAAAACACGACCGCACACACACACACACTCAAAATACATGAAACACATCAGCCGTGATCTGATTCAGAGATTAAAATGAGAAACACACACTTATAATTATAATGTCTACACAAACACAGTAGATTACAATGAACAAACCTGTCACAGCATGTATTCATCTGTTCATTTGTACATATTAAAAGTATTTTTTACATGCATGCAGTTCAAACTAACAGTGTTTTTATCAGTTGACATTAAGCAAGATGAATAAATGCTGTATGATGGTTCTCTGTTAGTTTATGAAAACTAATGCATTACCTCATCTTACTTATACAAGCTTATTACAAAGTGAAGAGTCATTCACACACACACACACACACACTCACTCACTCACACACACACACACACACACACACACACACACACACACACACACAGACAGACAGACAGACAGACACACACACACACACACACACACACAGAGGGATCTTCAGTATCTGTCTCTCTCTCCCTCAGAGTCCATATAAGGGATTCTTTGGAGTTATTTCATGATTTGAAAGATTTACTTCATAAAGCGCATGAAGAACGGAAACCCAAAGTGTGTTTCCACACACACACACACACACAGACACACTCTGGGTTTCCGTTCCTCAAATGAGCCTGTATGTGTGTGTGTGTGTGAGTGTGAGTGTGAGTGAGTGTGTGTGTGTGTGTGTGTGTGTGTGTGTGTGTGTGTGTGTGGTGTGGGGGGGTGTGTGTGTGGGGGTGTGTGTGTGTGTGTGTGTGTGTGTGTGTGTGTGTGTGTGTGTGTGTGTGTGTGTGTGTGTGTGTGTGTGTGTGTGTGTGTGTGTGTGTGTGTGTGTTCTACAGGTTACATTGTCATTTAAGCTGATTGGCTGAATACCAACGCTGCCTAAACTGGTTTTCCCTCTTGTACACGCCTACAGACACACACACTCACAGGCTCATTTCAACACGTTGTGCGTGACATTGTGTTTGTCTACGTGTGTTTATGAGATAACATCGGAAAGTGTGCTGATATGAATCGAGCGCCGGTGAGGTCACACACACACACACACTTGATTTCCTCTGTCAATCATTCAATGGTTTTCTGACTATTATTCCTCAAGTCTTTCCTTCTAAAGAAAGAAAACAACCACTAATTCAAGCACAAATGTGTGAGACGTGTAGCGATACAAGACGAGATTAAGAGAAACAGATACTGGCGAAACAGAAGCAATCAGATAGATAAAGCTTTGATGATTGGTCTATAAACAACTATATTTAAAAATAAAAAAATGGAAAAAAAACTTTGATGATTTTAACCAATTTCAGGTTTCAAGTTTCACATTTTATGAGTCATTGAACCCCACATTATGATTGAAACTGTTATTTTTTCATTGATTAAATTAAAAAATATTAGATATTTTTTACCATAATTTAAGTAAAGAAGATTGAATGATGTCACCGTTGTCAGAAGATTCTAAAATAATTTTTATTTTATTTTATTTTTCAATTTTTTAACAGGCCTGAAGTTTATTTATTTATTTCTTAAGCCACGGAATAAAATAAATAAAAAAGGCAATTGCATTTTTTTTCTCACAAATCTGAGTTATCGTCTCACAATTCGGACAATTTTTCCCTGATTTCTGATTTTATATCTCACAATTTATTTATTTTTTGGTTGCCATGGAATAGAAAATAAAAATAAAGCAACTATTGTGTCTATATAGTCAAAGATGTATATTTTTACAAAAATACGGATTACGAATGTGATACGAGCACTCATTATGATTAAGTCTGAAATGATTTACAAAATTAAACTGTCCGTACAGGAGGCATGAGTTGATTTAGTAGCGGACAATTTTAGAAAAAAGCACAAAAAGTAAGCATAATTCTGTTCGGGGCTTTAATATGTTCTCAGAGATGAAAGGGCTTTGTAGTGTTTCTCCTGTTCATCTTTCTGACTTTTATCTGGCACGAGTCAGAGAAAATGATCACACAATGCGTATTGATCAAAGGTCCCGATAAACAAGCCACGATTACAAGGAACAAAACACTGAACCTGATGAAGAATTGCTCTGTAGCCTTCACGTGACTGGAGTGTTTGATGAGCATCACTCATGTGTGCGTCTCCTCAGGTGATTTCTGGTGTGTTTAGAGCTCTGTTTGTTGATGTCTGAGGAGACTTTAACTGCAGCTCCAGCAGACAGATTCATGAGTTAATAACGGCAGAAGGAAATCACTCAAGCAGCAATGAAAACGCTGTCGTCATGTCAATCTAAAGCCGTATCAATGCAAAAAATATCTATATATATTTTCTTAATCCATACTACTTTTTCTAATCTTAAGCATTAAATAATATGCCAACAGAGTAAGAAACTCATAATTTAGATGCATCTGGTTTCAAGGAAGTTTATTTATTTGACTGAATTATTAACTTATAACTTTTATTTTTTTGCAGTGAAATATATGACTTTAAAAAATATAAATATTGTATTAATTAATATAAATGTTGTTCTTGTTTTAAGCATAAAATAATTGACCAATGAAAAAATAATTAAGCATTTTAATAATGAACAAAGAAAAAATAACTTACATTTTTTTGAATATTTCTCCATTTTTATAAAAAAAAAAGAGTTTCATTTATTTTATTGAATTAAAAAACAAAAAAGAAAGAAAACATTTTTTTTTGCAATGAAATGTATGACTGAAAAAAAATATTTTTCTTAAATCAACAGCACTTTTTTCTTCTAAGCATACATTTATTTGCCTTAACAAAAAAACTTAACATTAATAAAATG
>NW_015506657.1:19672-20876 GCF_001515645.1 Sinocyclocheilus grahami | reverse complement strand
TATATATATATATATATATATATATATATATATATAAATGCATTTGGGGTTATAATATATAATATAATGTGTTTAAGGGTTAATTCAGGATAATTGGGACATTTTTCCCATTCATCTCAATAGCAAAAAGTGTCCAAATTTACATGAATTCACCCCTACATATTACATACCATATATTTTCCATACAAGAATGTTTGGCTAAACTATCCCTTTAAAATCACCATAATATTTTTCAGCTTTTATTTGACGGACACACCGTGACCCAGTGTGTTAGTGACACAGACACGATCAATGATTCCCTGCGGGGTTCAATTTCATTACGACCGACTCGCTCAGATACAGAAAACCCACCAGCACTAATTATTCTGACACTTAAAAAAATCAAATGTACATCTAAATGGCCATCAATCAGACGGCATATAGATCAATGTTCCACATTGATCCGTCTTTACAGGCTTACACCACTCAAGAGAATAACACACACACACACACACACACACACACACATTCATGTCACTACCTGATCAGAATGCCAGAGCAGTTTTGTTTAACACAGTTTAATCAAGACTGTGCGTTCAAAGAAAAGGAACAGTAACCGGTAATTACAACAGCGCATTACCCTCAGGAACACACACACACACACGTATGCATGCACAAACATGCATGTAAGCAAATATAGACACGTTCTGAGCAAACTAAACCACAAATGCAGGAGGAAAGATAGAAAGGGGATTTTATCAGCTGTGTGGCCTCAACAATAAACACACATGCATTCACAAACACACTCACACATTCACAAACACACACACACACAAACACACACACACATGCATTCACAAACACACACACACATGCACAAGCACACACTATCTCACACAAACACACACATGCATGCATAAACACACACACACACGCATTCACAAACACACACATGCTCAAACACACACATGCACAAACACACACTCTCTCACACAAACACACACTATCACTCACACACTCACTCACACACACATGCATGCATAAACACACACATTCACAAACACACTATCACTCACACAAACATGCACACATGCTCAAACACACACACACACACAAACACACATGCACAAACACACACTCTCTCACACAAACACACACTATCACTCACACACACTTGCTCAAACACACACAATCACTCACACACTCACTCACACACACACACACA
>NW_015506657.1:14777-16033 GCF_001515645.1 Sinocyclocheilus grahami | reverse complement strand
ACACACACACACTCTCACACACACTCACACTCACTCACTCACACGCACGCTCACTCACACACACACACACACACACACACTCACACACACACACACACACACAGCATCACCTAGATATTAAATGTCGGTATAGTAGTTTATGTGAACTGTGGTGTGACTTGCTGTTGTTCCTCTAAAACAATTTGTCTATTTTTGTATAAATGATCACAAATGCAAAATTTTGTACAATGAAACACATGGAATATTTGTCTTTTTTTTTTTATTGAATTTGTCACACTGCAGGATTACTGCAGCGAGAAAATTAAATGAAATGGTGACCAGTTACAAGACTTAAACACAGCATTTCCTCTCCAGAGAAGACCGGGGCTAGTTGTCACCCTGTTTACTGTAATGGATATTTAGGGTGGGGAGCTTTCTGAATTTCTGCATAAACACACACCTTGAGACCAACAACAACAATAAAACTACAGTTCCTTGATGTTATCACATTATATTGGGTGAGTTCAGAGTAAAGAAAAACCCCACTGATCGACTTTACAGCAAAACACACACAATAAAACAATTATGACACGCAAAACAATTCATGAAACACCAAATATATAAAACTTAACAAAAATTATGAAAACATTACTCAGAAATTCATGAAAACATTACTCAGAAATTCATGAAAACATTACTCAGAAAGTCTAAGTAATCAATACTGCAATATATGAAAGACTCTGACAACAAAATCAACAAAAACTAAAATATGATACTGTACATTCAGTTTGAAGAACAGAATCCACACAAATGTCTTTTGCAACAGAACTAAATGTTTAAAACCGACATACCAAACCAGTGCTAGAGAAAACTAGTATTTATGACCCAAAACCGAATGGGTTAACTTTCCCGTGTGACAACTAGCCCCGGTGTCCTATATGCGGTTCATCCTAAAATCTTGATGTAGATCAACAAAACATTCATATCCATGTTATCTGTCAGCTAGATAAAGTCAGAAAGAGTGAAAAACAAACTTACTGCGACATAATAGATGATGACGGACCAGCAAACACACACTTAACTGCAGTCACAAATTATGACGCTCCTTCAGTGTGTGTGTGTGTGTGTGTGTGTGTGTGTGAGTGAGGAAGCCGTTATGGTGACCCGGAGACTAGAAAGGAAATCTCATCTTTGGCTCATCACACACACACACACACACACACACACCTCTACACAGACACACACACACACACACACAAACACACACACTCACACAC
>NW_015506657.1:12244-13515 GCF_001515645.1 Sinocyclocheilus grahami | reverse complement strand
CCCCCCCACAGACACACACACACACACACACAAACACACACACTCACACACACACACACACACACACACACCTCTACACACACACACACACACACACAAACACACACACTCACACACCCTGTGTTTCCTGCAGGACGTTCAGTGTGTAAAGAGCAGAGCGACACAGGAAAGACACACGTGAGAGTGAGAGAGGCAGGTGGGCTGGAATTATGGGATGTCGGAGCTGCCACTCTGACCCTGTCAATCATCTCCATGGAAACATCAAAACCCAGAAATAGACACACACACACCCCTCTGTTTGACCTCTTCACCCCATTTGATATTCCAGGAAAACACCGACAGTGTGACAATATTGTTTGGAACAATGCGGATACACACACACACACACACACCTCTACACAGACACACACTCTCACACACACACACACACACACCTCTACACAGACACACACTCACACACACACACACACACACACACACCTCTACACAGCACCCTCTCTCTCTCTCTCTCTCTCACTCACACACCCACACACACACACACACACCCCCACACACACCCCCCCCCACACACACACACACACACACACACACACCTCTACACAGACACACACACACACACTGTCACACACACCCCCCTACACAGACACACACACACACACACACCTCTACACAGACACACACACACACTCTGTCACACACACCCCTCTACACAGACACACACACACACACACACCTCTACACAGACACACACACACACTCTCTCACACACACCTCTACACAGACACACACTCACACACACACACACACACACCTCTACTCAAACACCCACCCACCCACACACACACACTCACACACACACACACACACATACACACACACACACACACAATCTAACAAAACAATAATATGAGATCTTCAAACAGAATCCTTCAGATCAACCACATCAACATCAATTGTCCAGTACAGCTTTGTGTGTGTGTGTGTGTGTGTGTTTGTGTAGAGGTGCGCGCGTTTTTGTGACAAATGAGGACATAAATGTGTATAATGACAAAGGTATGACAGGTATTACAAGGAGAAGGTGACTTTTCAGGACATTACCCCATGTCCCCACTTTTCAAAAGGCTTATAAATCACACAGAATGGAGTGTATTGAAAATCTGAAATAGCAGAAAGTCTCCTGTGAGGGGTAGGTTTAGGGGTAGGGTTGGTGTAGGGCAATAGAATATACGGTCTGTACAGTATAAAAACCATTACGCCTATGGAGAGTCCCC
>NW_015506657.1:9293-11502 GCF_001515645.1 Sinocyclocheilus grahami | reverse complement strand
ACACACTCACACACTCACACACACACACACACACACACACACCTCTACACAGACACACACTCACACACACACACACACACACACACACCTCTACACAGACACACACTCACACACACACACACACACACCTCTACTCAAACACCCACCCACCCACACACACACACTCACACACACACACACACACATACACACACACACACACACAATCTAACAAAACAATAATATGAGATCTTCAAACAGAATCCTTCAGATCAACCACATCAACATCAATTGTCCAGTACAGCTTTGTGTGTGTGTGTGTGTGTGTGTTTGTGTAGAGGTGCGCGCGTTTTTGTGACAAATGAGGACATAAATGTGTATAATGACAAATTCATGTTAATGTCAAATCATGTTAGAAAAATGATAACAACCTGTTAGCAACATGCTAGCAACATGCAAATTCATGCTGGCACTGTGTTAATCATGCTAGTAACATGCTAAATCATGCTAGAAACATGCTAATTCATGCTGACAATTTGATAGTCATGCTAACATGCTAAATCATGTTAGACACAATGCAAACAACATGTTAAACATGCTAACAATGTCAAATCATGCTAGAAAAATGCTAACAACCTGTTACCAACATGCTATCAACATGCTAATTCTTGCTGACAATGAGCTAGTCATGCTAGTAACATGATAAATAATGCTAGAAACATGCAAACAACATGTTATAAACATGCTAATTCATGCTATCAATGTAATAATCATGCTAGCATGTTAGCAACATGCTAAATAATGCTAGCAACAAACTAGAACATGTTTACAACATGTTAAAAGACATTAGCAACATGTTAAATCATGCTAGCAATATGCTAAAACGTGCTAACAATGTGCTAAAACATGATAGTGACATGCTAAATCATGCTAGCAAAATGCTAAAGCATGCTAACAACGAGTTAAAACATGGCAACAACATGCTGTTCAACAGATGCAAAAACTGAGATCAAACTAAAAGAGAAAAATCATCATCGGTGGTCAGATTTAAAAATATACAAACGGAATAAATATTAATAATAGAATTATTTTATATTTTTAAAATCACAAATTGCTTAAGATGTTCCTTGTACGTCGATTTGGATAAAAGTGTGAGAAAAACGTACATTTATCATTTTTATCCTTTTAATATTTCTAATGTTTTTTTTTTATCGTTACTACTAATTCACTCCATTCGCACTGTAGGTATTTTACTTTTATTGTACTCATTTTGAACCGCTTTGGCAATACAAACGCACATAAAAAATGTAAATACAATTTTAAAAGTATAGAGAGAAAGAAAGGGCTCAATATGAATTCATCAGAATGTGTGTGATGGTTCTGATTGTCTGGATGTGATGAATTATTAGAGCAGAGCAAACCGTGATGATCTGGAGTCACTGAACGTTTATCTTTAAACTCTGAGACGCACAACTGAGCAAATAAGAGCTGATCGGAGAGAAGCATCTGAAGAGAGAAGAACAGATGCAGATACACTCGGCTTATCCAGGCTGAAAAACAGAGAAAAGATCAGAAACGGAGAGAAAAAGACCCTCCAGATCAGCGATTCTCAACGGGTTTGGCTTCAAGACAGATTACGTGGAAATCAACACAGAATGCACAAATGATTTCTTATTCAGTATTTCTGTCTTGTTTTCCAGTATGAATATTATTCAATCAAGACACCGGAAAATTACTATAAATAATCTTGTTCTCTGATAGTTTATGCTTAAAACAAGAAAATGTATGTCAAAATATCTGTCAGTGGGGTCAGGAAAATAAATGTAATTCAAAGGGAAAACAAGATTATTTTTCTGACCCCACTGACAGATCACTTCATTCTGATAATTGATAATTGATTGCACTTCATTGGCAATACAAATGCACATTAAAAAAATCAAAATGAAAAAGAAAATAGAGAAGCGAGTGATACAGTAGTGAACAATACAGCTCAATATAAATTCCTAACGTCTATAACGAAAGACATCTGTTTTTTTTTAGGAAAGAAATCAATCTTTTCACAAATCAAGGCAAGAATTGGCCAGCAGGAAAAGACAGATGAATGAAAGAGTGAAGGTGGACAGCTGCTGATAGAGTTATTAATCGTCCTGATAGCTGTGAGTGTTGAGCAGAACCTGTCGGCACGTGTGTGTTTGTGTGTGAGTGAGTGAGTGAGTGAGTGAGAGTGTGT
>NW_015506657.1:1921-9061 GCF_001515645.1 Sinocyclocheilus grahami | reverse complement strand
GTGTGTGTGTGAGTGTGAGTGAGTGAGTGAGTGAGTGAGTGAGTGTGTGAGTGAGTGAGTGAGTGAGTGAGTGAGAGTGTGTGGGTGTGTGATTTCATGTGCTTGAGTTAATTTACACACGTCACTCAGCAGCCTTTCAGCAGCGTTCATTCACAAACATTACTCTCGCTCTCATTCGCCGGCAGCGACAGCGGCTCAGAGAAACCAGCAGAATCAAATGAAAATCAACTCAGAAAGCTAACAAGTGTTAATGGCACAGTCATGCACTGCTGGAGGGGCCCATCAGCTTATATTTGCATTTTTCACACCTAAAGATTCAGTCTCTGCATCACACACACAGGAAAAATCAGCACATTTGTGCTGAAACAATGTGTGTGAGAGTGTGCGTGTGCGCATGTGAGTGTGAAAGAGAGAGAGAGAGTGTGTGTGTGTGTGTTTCACTGCATTGCTCAAGTTATACAGTGTGTGTCAAACTATTTAATTATTAAAGTACAATAATGCTGATAATAATATGATAAAAAACATCAATGTGCAATAATGAAGCGCATTTACTAATAATAATCATAACACACAGTTCCTCTGATCACTGATCGAGCTCATTAGTGGAACTATAGGCCGTTTATGTTTGCCAAGTAACGTAATGATCAAAGATCTTCTAGGAACGACTGGTTAGAGCATTAATACAGAATTCAGAATCAGACGCCATATTATAATCAGTCCGAATCAGTTCAAAGAGAATTTAGAACTGGAACAATACAGCAGTGCTCAAAAATATGATGTTTAATGTTTTTGAAATAAGTCTCTTCTGCTCACCAAGGCTGCATTTATTTGATCAAAAATACTGTAAAATTGTGAAATATTATTATAATCTAAAGCAGCAGTTTCTGTGTGAATCTCTGTTAAACTGTAATGTATTTCTGTGATGCGCAGCTGTACTTTCAGCATCATTCCTCCAGTCTTCAGTGTCACATGATCTTCAGAAATCAGTATAATATGCTGATCTGCTGCTCAAGAAACATTTCTGATTATCATCAATGTTGAACACAGTTGTGCTGCACAATATTTCTGTGGAAACCGTGATGCATTTTATTTCTCAGGATTCACAGATGAACAGAAAGTTCAGAAGAGCAGCATTTATTTGAAATAGAAATCTACTGTAACATTATAAATGTCTTTATAAAAGTATTAAAAAATGTTTTTTTTTAAACAAAGGAAAACTTAATGACCCCAAGGTTAGTAGTGTAGATTTTATAAATAATGTTTTGTGTTTTATTCTCAGTTTCAGTAGTAACACTGAGTTCATTAACAAACAGTTCAACATTCCTCATGCATTAATAATGTTTTGGTTAATTGTAGAATGCTTTCAGCTACCAGTAAGAGTGAACTTCAAATCCTTTCAGCAGAAGAGGTGAAACCAATTCAACAACGCTGAATATTTTTATTCTCCAGTTCCATGTTAAAAAAAACACACAAAAACAAACGTTTGTCTGGAGTCTGATCATATAAACCAGTGATGAGAAATGAATGGAAATAACAAGTTCCTCCAGGTTCCTCAACACACACACACACACACGCACACACACACACACACACACACACGCACACACACACACACACTCACACACACACACACACTCTCTCACACAAACCTGATCGCTTTACAAAAACACAACAATGCAACAGTCAAACACCACAGAGCAACCACATGCACACATCTCTCTCTCTCTCTCTCTCTCTCTGTTGTTTTTCAGTGTTGAGCTCTGCAGATCCTTCTGTGTGGGTTTGTGATTATTTTAGACTCATTTTAGCATGCACTACATACAAACCACCACCTACATCCACAACAACATCCTGCCTCTCCCTGTGTGTCTGTGTGTGTGTGTGAGAGAGAGAGAGAGAGAGAGAGAGAGAGAGAGAGAGAGAGAGACAGAGAGACAGAGAGAGAGTGTGTTTACCAAAAGCAGTGGGCACTAAATTGGTTTGGTATAAAATGTCAGGGCAGCAATAATAGTTAATTTGCCGTATATCCTTAAATGTGTGTGTGTGTGTGTGTGTGTGTGTGTGTGTGTGTGTATTGATGGAACAATAAATATGTGGAAAGAGGGGTGTATTATGGGCTGGATCACTGTGGCAACATGTTGAAGATTCTAGCACAGAAGATTCAACCAGAGACTCTGATACACACTGACATCTAGTGGTCGAACCACACACACACACACACACACACACACACACACACAGAGACAAATATTGATCTAATCAGGATTTACAGTCCGAATCGGAATAGAACACCATAATCAAGCAGAAATATAGAGATACATAACCAATATGATGGCATTTACACTCTCAGAATTATTTTGTTTTATCTCGTTCAGGGTTATTATAGCTAACTAAATCAATTTAAAAAAATCATTATTTGCCGTAAAATAAATGTTAACTGAAATTCAATAAAATATATAAAAAGCTTAAACTTATTTCAGTTGAAAACATTCTACATTTTTTATTCCCAAGTTTAACTTGATCTACTAAAATAACTAGTTAACCCCAAAAATAAAATGAATAAATATATTGACATTTAAAAACAATATCTCAATAAAACCAAAATAATTGGCCTTATTTACCCTTAAAAGTTCATTGTAGTACTTAATTGACATATTTCTACTCGAAGGTGCAGATATAAAGTATAAAGGAGTAGATTGCTCATATCCAGATTGCTACAAGAAATACAATAAAATAAATAAAACAATAATCCAAACAAAATACATAACATAGCACAGAAAATATGAAGTAACTCAAACTAGTCAAATAAATCTGTAGAAGCTATTTTAAAACCATGATTTTTCAGGTTTCTTAAAACAGCCTAAAATGGGAGCATTTTTGCACATTTTATTTGATAATGTACGAAAAAAAATGAATTTTTTGCAGTGCATGCAATATTTAATGCCATGACTTTATAAACGTAATACTATTTTAAGCCTTAATTTGTGGAAGGGTGAATTAAGACTTAAGACCCACAGAAATGATGAATATGCAAATTATGCATTATGCAATAAAACATGCATTAATTTGCCTAAATTTCCAGAACAGCAATCTGAACATTGGTTTAAAATTCTTGTTTGATTTTGTTGACATGTTAGTGTTAAAGGTCTTTACAGAGGGGGTCTTTGGGTTTCTTTTTATTACTACATAAATCATAAAATACTGTCAGCAGACAGAAAAATGCATTTTCGGCATGCTTTTTAGAAATATTTAGGAATAAAATCAGGGAAACATCACATAAACAAACTCCTCAACTAAAAACTTCAGATTATAGATAATAATAAAACTAAGTTTTGGTGTGTGTAAGTGCTGCAGAAGTGGAGGAGGAAACGTTTAAAGAAATGCACTGGAATTGAAAGCTCAAAACCTCAAAATTGACAAGTGCATGAAAAATCAATCTTTTTGCATGTAGCACCCTTGCTTTAAAGCCAAAAGACTTCTGAAAAGTCAAGAGCTGAAATGTGTTAAAATGTGAAAGTGGATTTTAATTTCCCCTCCGGAACAGAATACAGGCGACAGCATTTCCCTCGCGCTCCGTTCTGGAAGGACAGGGAGCCACAATTCTTTCATCATTAGCAAATTAACGCAAAGAAAAATCAAAGAACAATGTGACGCTTCAAAGAGCTTCTGACGGTCACAAACAAACAAAATCCCTCTGGAAAACCAGATTCCCCAAAGAGGAGCGATACACAGAATTACTCATCTCTCACTTCATAAAGACAACGGTGCTTCTGTTGAAGACGTCATGTTCCTCATCTGCGCTTGCTGTTTTTAGCTGTGCCACGACTGTCTTGATTAGACTGATTGTTCACACATCTTGAATAGAACAAGAGAGCGGTTGTCAATCACACACACACACACAGTGCAGCAGGAAGGATATACAGCATGCAGCTCGACAGTCTTGGTGTGTCACAGTTCTAGCATGTGTTTGTGTGTCCTTCCACACTTATTTGGCTACAGAAGCTTCATCTGTCACCTCGGTTTAACATCTGTCTTTATGCATTAAAACATGTGTATGAACGAGCATGCTCTACTCTCGCTGCAGGTGACGTCTGACCAGAGGCGAAACGTTTTCTGCTTGGATAATGTCAGTGTGACTTTGACCTCCTGAAATCACTCTCGATCTGTTTCTGTCTCACTGTGCTGATGCATTAACTCTCATGAACATGTGGGTGAACCTCACAAAAACCTGTGAAGAGCATGTCCAAGACGAAATCAAACCAAGTAAGAATTGATGTTATGCATAAAGATTTGGTTTTCACGTTGTGGCATTGCTTTCATTATAATTCAACACATTAATGCACTATAATGAATACACTATAAAACCTTTTTTTATTTAAAGCTGTACAAAGATCCAAATAGTAAATGGCAAATTCAAATAAATGCTGTTTTTTGAAATTGCTATTCAGTGAAGAATCCAGAAACAATTTAAAATGTTCCACAAAAATATTGTGCAGCACAACTGTTTTCAACATTGATAATAATCAGAAATGTTTCTAATAATCAGCTGAAGATCATGTGACACTGAAGACTGGAGGAATGATGCTGAAAATACAGCTGCGCATCACAGAAATACATTACAGTTTAACAGAGATTCACATAGAAAACTGCTGTTTTACATTCTAATATTTCTTCTTTTTTTTTTTACACCACTTTTGATCAAATAAATGCAGCACTGGTGAGCAGAAGAGAAAAGTTTATATTGTTTTATTTAAAAAAAAAATTTACAACAAATTATAAATGATTATCTTGTAATACAGAAAGAAAAATACTGCATTGCATTAATGAGAACCATATTTGAAAATAATATATATATATTTTTTAAATCTAACGCAAAATTAAAAAGACGCAAGAAGTCATTTTTTTATGCAAAAACACCAATGCAAGTAGATCAATGCTTTCCATGACATGAAACTACCAGCGACTGACTTAAAGCTGCATGTTACCATCAGAACAAAAATTAGACATATATTAGCATCTCAGACTGATATGCATACCGGCTCAAACTCTGATATATGAATTAGTCTTTAATGCCTGTGAAGACGCAGAACTGTAACTCTGTTTAAAGATGATATGACAAGATGAAATGCTTCACAGCGTTAAACATCTCTAGACTCTGCATTACTGAACAATGATTCCTAACGGAGGATAAAAATATCCCACAAACTGTTAATTAACTTCTAATTCTCTCCCTTTCACTCTCTATTCACTTTTTCAAGGGTTTTTGTAAGGTTGTCTTCTCTGACATTTCATAATGAAAGCGTAAAAGAGACTCACACTGTGCGCAACTCCCTTAAAGTCTATTTTAACTCATTTTCACAACTCATAATCACTTTCAAAGCGGTTTAGCAGTGCTATGAATCCCGTTATGAAGCTCCAAAGCAGGTACAGCATGAAACCATGTGCTGCTAAAATGTTGTCTAGAAACAGACAATTAATCAGAAAGTTAATGCGTTTCATTTACACACTTTGAAAAGCCAAAAGCTGCATGTTTATAACAAACAAATCCAGCATTAAGACGTTTTTAACTAAAACATTGAGTCCATAATCCATAATAATGCTTCCTCCAGTGAAAAAGTGCATCTGCTGTTGTCTCTCACATCAAAATCCAGCCACATATTAGTTTAGAGCTGTTTAAACGCTGCTTGATCTGCAGATTTCTCTCCTGATTCACACCAGAACACTGACTCACTGGAGGAAGAGTTATTATGGATTATGGACTCTATGGTATTTTAGTTAAAAGCGTCTTAATGCTGGATGTGTTTCAGCTTTTGTCTTCTCCAGATGTTCACTGATGGACTGGAGTGCTGTGGATTATTGTGATGTTTTTATCAGCTGTTTGAACTCTCATTCTGACGGCACCCATTCACTGCAGAGCATCCATTGCTGAGACACTGATGCAATGCTACATTCCTCCAAACCTGATGAAGAAACAAACTCATCCTGATCTTAGATGGCCTGAGGATGAGCACATTTTTTTAGCACATTTTCAATTGTGTGTGAATCAATCTTTTATTAAAACAGGTCATGTTACCCATCCAATCAATGTTATTAACCTTATGAATAATAAGCAAATAAGAACCCTGGAGACTGTGTGTGTGTGCGCGCGTGTGTGTGAGTAAGTGTGTGTGTGTGTGTGTGTGTGCGCGTGCGTTTTTGTAACAAATGAAGACATAAATGTGTATAATGACAAAGGTATGACAGGTATTACAAGGAGAAGGTGACTTTTCAGGGCATTACCCCATGTCCCTACTTTTCAAAACGCTTATAAATCACACAGAATGGAGTGTATTGAAAATCTGAAATAGCACAAAGTCTCCTGTGAGGGGTAGGTTTAGGGGTAGGGTTGGTGTAGGGCAATAGAATATACGGTCTGTACAGTATAAAAACCATTACGCCTATGGAGAGTTTCACAATTTCACAAAAACAAACCTGTGTGTGTTCGTGTGAGTGTGTGTGTGTGTGTGTGTGTGTGTGTGTGCGTGTGTGTGTGTGTGTGTGTGTGTGAGTGTGTGTGTGCGTCTGTCTGTGTGTGCGTCTGTCTGTGTGTGTGTTTAGCTTTATCTCTAGCTGCAGTGCTTGTCACGTGTTCAGTCGCTCTTAAGCAGGAACTCATATCTGAAGTGAAAGTGTGTGTCCTACGGCGGTCTCCTGCAGTGTATTTCCTCGCTGCGGTCAGTGAATTATTAAAAACAACAACAGAATCAGACATTTATAGCCTCGCTTGTGTTTGCCCGACCTACTGAAGTCCTCGTTCCCTCAAAAAGTCACGGAGAAGCGACAGCTCCAGTCAGAAACAATCACCTCCAACTAATGCAGGAATACAAATACATGTCAACAGCGGCTGACGCCTACAAACACTGAAACCCTAAAGTAGAGAATACAGAGAATATAACACATAGCGCCATCATTTAACCATCATGTGTCATTTAACAGAATTGCAAAAATTGCAAAATCCCACAAAAACATGAAGCCAAGATTTTTTATATTGAGACATATTATTACAATCTAACATATTTTTCCTAAATTCTCATTACTTTAATTAAATAAAATTCTTCTATATATATATATATATATATATACTGTATATAAGTTGGGGGG
>NW_015506657.1:0-1280 GCF_001515645.1 Sinocyclocheilus grahami | reverse complement strand
CACACTCTCACACTCTCACACTCTCACACTCTCACACTCTCACACTCTCACACTCTCACACTCTCACACTCTCACACTCTCACACTCTCACACTCTCACACTCTCACACTCTCACACTCTCACACTCTCACACTCTCACACTCTCACACTCTCACACTCTCACACGCACTCTCACACTCGCACACGCACTCGCACTCGCGCACACACACACACACACACATCTCGAGTTCTTTTAATGCAAGCAGGGCATTTGAACAATCAGGCACATGTTTCTAAATCTGCAAGGCTCCAATTAAAAGTTCTTAATTGCCTTCGTCAGAGTAATTAAGAGAAAGCGAACACATTTCCACAGCAGCCGATTGAGAAACTTTCTTTTCTAATCATCTCAAACGTTACACAGCCGCAGGACAAACTCACATGTTTTGGATTATGACATTATTTTCATGACAATTAAGGACTTTCAGCCTCAAAAAATCTCATTACTGAAAAAAATCTCATTCTCGTCAGAGAAATAGACTATAAAACCATTTAGTTTGAACATAAGCATATTTTCCTCTTAATTAAAAGCAGCATAAATTAAATAAAATACATCTATGATACACTGGCTGTATATTTACAACTGTACTCATTTAAATGATACATATTTTTAGAATTACAATGATGGGAAATTTAAACATTACAGTAACTGACTTTAAAAGTGTTTAGTTGTAACATTGTAACATTTTTCATCACAATTAAGGACATTCACCATCCAAAAATGATCATTATTGACAAATAAATAAATAAAATAAAATAAAAAAATCTATGTAATTCATGATGAGAATAATCTTGTCTGGACATTAAAATTATTAAAAGCACTTTAAATTAAATAGGATACAACAAATACAACTATAATACGCTTATAATTTGCTCTTACAGATTTAAATAATATATTTTTAGAAACAGTAATGAGAAAGCTTTTTCACATTATATCGACGATTGAGGAAGAGAGTTTAAATGTCTTTGTCATGTAGTCATATTGCTTTTTTCACATTGCACTTTAAAGATCCTAAAACAAGCAAATGAGTCAATGACTCTGAACAATAAACAAACACACCAAAACCATCTGAACGTCACTTCAGCTGAGATTGATATGAATGAGTCTGTCTCTCATTACTGTGATGCTGCAGCACAGTCAGACCAGCAATTAATCTGAATCTAATTAGAGACCAATTGCTGCTGTTTAAACTAGCGCTCGCGCACACACACACACACACACAAACACACACACACACACACAC
>NW_015506656.1:240358-240722 GCF_001515645.1 Sinocyclocheilus grahami | reverse complement strand
TCATTCCAAACCTAAGAATATCTCAAATAGAGGCATTTATGCTGTCCAGATATAGAAGGAGGTTTATCGCTGGTCCACGACATTAATAAATTCTTCCTGGCAGCAAAAGTTAACAGGCAAAAAATACGTTTTTTATGCTTATTATTAATAAGCTTGCAAGGAAAACCCAGGAGAAGAGACAGAGATGTTATTTAATTGAGCTGATTCTGGACCAGTAGGTCTGGATCACATGGCAATCCCATACACAATGAATATAATCTTTTATGTTGGACTTCCATTTAGGGCAGAGAGGTGAGTGAGCTGAATTGTATTTGTGTCTTAAATGAGGTGTAATGTGTATTCTGTGGAGGATGCTAAGCTGAAT
>NW_015506656.1:239904-240348 GCF_001515645.1 Sinocyclocheilus grahami | reverse complement strand
TTCCTCCGAGATGTCCACCCCAAGCTCTCTTTCCCAAGTTAATCTGAGGTGTGAGGTATTAACTGCACCATAAGAGCACAGAGCTTTGTAGAAAAAGGAAATCAACTTTTGTGTAGGAGGGTTTAGAAGGATCTTCTCGATTACTGAAAATTAATATTTGAAAGTAAGCGTCATTTTTTGAATATATAATCTCTAATTTGTAAAATTCGAAAGAAATGTTGCCTAGGTAAATTATATCTTGAGACTATGATATCAAAGGACAGTAATGATCCCTCCTCAAAAAGATCACCTATCCTACATACACCATAGGCAGGCCACAGGTTAAAGCCAGGGTCCATAGTACTTGGCAAGAACTCTGGGTTGTTCAGAATTGGCAAAAGGGGAGAGGTTGTGTCGATCCTATCTTCCAGTCTTTCAATAGTACGCCATGCCTTGAGAGTATTA
>NW_015506656.1:239441-239894 GCF_001515645.1 Sinocyclocheilus grahami | reverse complement strand
TTAAATATTGAATATTTTCCTTTTCTGACAGTTATTGATGTCGATCAGTTCCTGCGCTGTTCCTGAGAATAATTCCCTCACTAATCACGTCTGACAGAGTGTGTGTGTTTGTCCCAGAATGCATCAGTACTGTCCGCTGGGATCTCCGAGTTCAGTCCTGACCTCTGATCCGTGCCGCTCTGGCCATAACTGGAGAAACGCTGCTCTAGAGCATCAGTGGAGATTTTCCACTCTATTTCTGTCTGCTTTAAATGACATTTCTGCACGCTTTATTTCTGAAACATCTCGTGTTTTACTGAATGCATGCCGATGTTTGTGCTCTTCTGTTTCATCAGGAATCCTGATGGACTGCTGAAAATATGAGCTTCCTTCAGTGTCATCTGACACAAACCTGTTTCAGATCAGATAGTGTGTGTCTGATATCACTGTCTGATAGTGTGTGTGTGTGTGTGT
>NW_015506656.1:237314-237879 GCF_001515645.1 Sinocyclocheilus grahami | reverse complement strand
TAAAATATTCCCAAAGTCCAAATTTTTCTAGTGTATAAAACAAATAAGGCCACTCCACAGACTCAAAAGCTTTTTCCGCATCTAGGGACAGAATAAGAGGGCTAGAACTGAGCTTATGGGAAAGCTCAATAATATTTAAAAGCCTCCTAACATCATGAATGGAACTTCTACCTTTAATAAACCCCATCTGGTCTTCATGAATAATAAATGGCAGTACTTTTTCCAGTCTTAACGCAAAAATTTTGGATAACAAATTTTAAATCTAAGTTAAGCAACGCAATAGGCCTGTAAGAGCCACAATTTTCTGGGTAAAGGGGGGCAAACTGTCAGTCAGGAACGAATGATTACGCATAGCTAAAAGAGGTTCTAGCAGCACATGCTCATTCTTTGTAGAATTCACATGCAAGGCCGTCCGGCCCAGGAGATTTACCAGACTTCAAACTATGAAGTGCAGTTATAGCTTCCTCTCTCGAGATGGGCGCATTTAGAAGTTCTCTCTGTTCTTCTGAAATAACAGGGAGAGTTACTGTGCGTTCACACCGCCGGCGGCGAGAGCGTCAAAGTG
>NW_015506656.1:233478-235831 GCF_001515645.1 Sinocyclocheilus grahami | reverse complement strand
CATGATCAGAGACAGCAATATCTCCTATGTTGCAAAGTGAGATTGTATGGGTTATTGTCTTAGGAGCAAAGAAGTAGTCGATCCTAGAGTGACAATGCTGTAATTTATATCATCAGTAATCAGATGACACATGTGTTGTGACTAGTGGTCGACCGATATTTGTTATATATATTTTTCAAATATCGGCATCAGGCAATACGTTTTTCTGTTTGGCCGGTGCGTTCGAGGCGGGACTTTTATTTTGACGGCGCTGAGAATGGAAGCGCACAGTGCTCACATTCTCCCTCTTGTTCGCCGTCGTCGTTAACAGTTCTGTCTAATACGGATAGAATTCTGTCTAATAATATGATAGAACTGTTAAACAAAGGAATTAAAATGTATACAACAAGTATTATAACGATTGCTTTTAAATTATTAGCAATAGAAAGGCAAACATTATAATACTTTCTCATTTGCCGTCAACATTCAGCAAATACGCATTTACATCATTTAAACAAATCTTTGAATGGCTAATGAAAATTTAATTTCACAAATTATATATCGACAAACTTAGTCAAATCCAGCTGTGAGATCTTGTGAAGTGTGCCTGTGACCTGCATGATCGCGTGTTCTCTGCGTGACTTTCGGTCCATGCAAATTGAATGTTTTAAACATTAAATTTGTGATTTCAAATTATGCTGAGCTTTATGCATTTGCCCACGGTCATATTCATGTAATTTTCACCATGTGCTGTATGTAAAATGAGTGTTACCTTGGCTTTATTTGAAAAAATATGATTCGCAATGCACACAAACTTCCCAGAATACCGAGTGCTCTGTTGGTTACATTTTACTTCCTTTTTAATTATGTTTATTAAATATTTATTTATTTGTGGAAAATACTTTGTCACCTAAAGTATAAAGTATGTTTTACGTCCTCATTTAGTGAGACGACAGACGCTCAAATCACCGCGAGCGTCACGCGTGCTTCAGTATGTGTGTAGTAAATGAAACCGCGTGTCTGCTCCATTCATAAACAGAGACAGGCAGAACATGCAGGATTCGTATTTAAATCGACTTTTGCGGCTAAATATTTACAGATACTAGTCCATATCGTACGTGCTCGCGAGACCAGTCAGATCTCGTCACCCCCCTAGCCTCCAGTAAAGTCTGTTGCGGGCTGGTAGAGACTCGTGTGTGCGGGATGCGGGAGAATAAGGGTGTATCACACACACTAGGCAATCTTAACCGTGCCCGAGCGCATTTGACCCCCAAAGCCCGGTTTGTTTGAGTATTGTGATCACTCCGTGCCGCGCTCGGATGCAGTTTGTTTAGCCGGCCCTGGCTCGGTTGGAAGAGGTGGGCCAAAGCGAGGTTCAGTTGGGCTCGGACGCGGTACGCATATAATGTGAGCGCTAACCGCACCGGAGCACGTAACTTCTGAAGCCCACCACAAATGCTCTCATTGGTTGAGACGTGTGATGGCGCTCATCCCAAGCCAGTACTGATCAACATCCCACTCCTCCTGTGACCCATGGTTTGTCTGTATGTGCATTCAGAGCCAGCGAGCAACAGACTTTCATAATAAAAAAAACTGTGTTAATGCACAATAAAATAATTGTGATTATGCGTTAACTTGCCCAGCCATATACAAACACAAAAACTAATAAAAATGATAAAATCACACAACAAAATTACTTAAAATTTAACTAAATGTAATATGAAAATGGAAAACATGAAAATAAAAACTGATTCAAAATGAATAAAAACTAGTGCTGTCAAACGACTAATCGCGATTAATCGCATCCAGAATAAAAGTTTTTGCTCACATAGTATATGTGTGTACTGTGTATATTTATGATGTGTATATATAAACACACATACAGTATATATTTTGAAAATATTTACATGTGTATATATTTATATTCATATAATTTATATTATATATATATATATATATATAAATATATTTAATATATAAACGTAACATATTTTTCTTAAATATATACATACATGGGTGTGTATTTATATATACATAATAAATGTACACAGTACACACACATATACTATGTAAACAAAAACTTTTATTTTGGATGCGATTAATCGCGATTAATCGTTTGACAGCACTAGTTTTGACAGATAAATCGCACAGTCTCAAATTTAGATAGTTCATAAAACAACAGCAACACTGTAAAATCCAATAGTTTACCTTACTTAGATTTAGTTAGTTATCTTTACTTAGTTGTTATACTTACTAGGTTTTATTAAGTTACAGCTACTTTCAAGGCAAATAAAACAATTTACTTACTGTTTTGAGTGACACTTACTTAAAATATTCAAGTAGCCACAAAGGAACCAATGACATTAATAAACCA
>NW_015506656.1:221913-232776 GCF_001515645.1 Sinocyclocheilus grahami | reverse complement strand
ATATATATATATATATATAAATATATTTAATATATAAACGTAACATATTTTTCTTAAATATATACATACATGGGTGTGTATTTATATATACATAATAAATATTCACAGAACACATACTATGTGAGCAAAAACTTTTATTTTGTATGTGATTAATAGTTTTACAGCCCTCATAAAAACTATAATAGTATCTCAATGGTACTAAAATAACACAGATTTTTATCTACAACAACAAATTGGAGTAAAAATATAATTACATCATTAAATATAAAAAAACTCTTTAAACTGTGCAATTTAAATATGATTTTTAAATAAACATTTTAATATTAAAGGAGACATATTATGCCCCTTTTTACAATATGTAATACAAGTCTCTGGTGTCCCCAGAATGTGTCAGAATTTCAGCTCAAAATACTCCACAGATCATTTATTATAACATTTTGAATATGCCTATTTTGAGTGGAAGCAGAAACGCACTGTTTTTCGTGCCTTTCTCTTTAAATGCAAATGAGCTGCTGCTCCCCGCCCCCTTTTCCAGAATAGAGCTGCGCCATTACAGCACGGACCTGCTGAAAACATCTGTTATGGTTCTGATTATCATGTTTATCGTGCTGAAATCATGCGTTTTAAACCATATGAGTTTAAACTTCTGATATAGGGTTTTCTGAGCGCACACATCCGAAGCACACGCACAGAAAGCGGCTGTCACAGCATGCGAGGACTAATTTACGTTAAAAACACACACGAGTTACAAAAACAGTGGGTTATGTCCGTGAAGGTAAACAGCTGGGAAATAAATGGCATGTTTATTTGAGATCTGTGTGGCAGGCAGCAGCAATATACAGTAAATAAATCAATAATTCCACTGCTGTCTTGTCTCCTCTGAGGCTGGGACTCTAAACCAGTGGTGCTCAACCTTTTTTCCCACTGGGCCGCATTATGGTCCAAGTGTAAGTATCACGGGCCGCACGCATATCATTTACATATTACGTCACCAATACAAACCAACCAGATGTATAAATAATTCTACTCCCCATTAATAAAACACCTGATGCTGTCGGGAGCTGACCAATTTAGTGAAATTCGGCTCGAAAGGAGTAACAGCACAATGAAGTTGCGATTGTAAGTTGCACGGAAGCGTGACTTGACTATGTTGATCCAAATATGGAAAGCATTTCGAATTTAATAATCTGAGGTTCTCTCCAGAGATGTTTTGCCACATTTCTTTAAGTGAGCGGCGGGGCAAACCGAAAGTCCAGCACTCTCCTTCACTGCTGATACTGAGACTATTCTCGTTTGTACGTGTTCCTTCGCTGGCATTTTCCACGTTTCGTTTTAATCCCTTAATAACAAATGTGTCCATTCTGATGCTCAGTTTTACTGAACTAATGGCTGCTGATGAGTATTTGAATTGAATTCTGCCAGAGTGCGCGCTTGTAAGTGTTCGTTAATTGCGTAACGTTAATTACGTGAGTACAGGTCTGCTCATGTCTGAAAATAATATATGAAAAACTAAATTATTTTACATAACAAAAACATTATAGCTTATATTTGTTTAGTACGTTTTTTAAATGAATGTAAAATCTCAAATGAATTGTGAAACCGCATTTGAATTTGTGACGGGCCGCATGCGGCGCCATGGGTGGAAACTTACAGATTAAGGGGCAGTGATATTATAATGAGATCTCTTTGTGACGTCACTAGGGGAGGGAAATCAGACGCGCTCATTTTCTCAGACGCTTGCAGAAAAAGGCTTACCAAAACAAAGTTACTGGCTTAATTTTTTTCACGTTTCCTTGGTTGGTAGATGCACCGGGGACCCGATTATAGCACTTACAACCAGATTTTCATGATATGTCACCTTCAAATATTTAAAATATTTTTAGATATTCTGTATACATCTACGTTTTTGATTGTTATGATATCTAAAAACAAATTTCTGAATTGTATTTTTGTAATAGTTTGAAATCTGTTGGTTCTAACCCTTAATATTATAGTACCGTACCATCTGACGGGGTTCTCCTGAATAGTTTACAGCTGAATCAAATGAAGTTTTGAATTGAATTAAGAGCTTGTGAATCAAATTGAGTCGTGATCTCAGGGTCTCTATGAGCATCAAGAGCCAGTGATTCCCACTGAGAGATTCCAGAAGCCAATCAGAGACAAGCTTCAGTCTGTGGAGACGCGCCCACTCTCTCTCTCTCTCTCTCTCTCTCTCTCTCTCTCTCTCTCTGCTGTATCTCTCAGTCTCTATCAGTATTTTTAGTATTCTCTCTAGACTCTCTGTCCTGGTTTCCTGATGGTCTGTCACTGATCTCCAGCTCTTCTCTACTGTACAGCTAATATCACACTGACATGTTCCTTCATGATAAACCCAAGGCCTGATAGCTCGTGTTGTTCTGACATGAGCTGGTAATCCAGCAGTAGTGCGGGATGTTTGTTTAAGGAAACCCCGTCAGACCGGCTCACCGTCGGCTCCTGTTTTCTGGAAATGTGATTCAGGGCGTAGCGACTCCAGCGCGTCAGCAAACGTTCAGGCAGCCGTTTGTCGAAGGTTCGCCTCTGTTTGCCGCGATGCACCACTGCTCTTCAGGAGTTTCCACTGTATTTGCACATGAGTGATGATTAATTGGAGCGTTTCACTAGATTTGTAATGAGATGCGTTGGTAAACCTGTTTTCACTGAACCGTAAAGAATTCCCTGCTGTTTTCCACTCAAATAAAGCTTGAGGGTTTAACTCTTGCAGCTGAAGATTTAGAGACACAAGTATTGAAATTTTACTACAGTACAATGAAGGCCACTGTCAAAGAAACCTGGGCTTCCATACCACCTCAGCAGTGCCACAAACTGATCACCTCCATGCCACGCCGAATTGAGGCAGTAATTAAAGCAAAAGGAGCCCCTACCAAGTATTGAGTACATGTACAGTAAATGAACAGACTTTCCAGAAGGCCAACAATTCACTAAAAATGTTATGAAGTATTCTAATTTGTTGAGATGCACCTGTATATTTATATAATTGAATTAATAGTTAGGCCTAATATTATGAAATATACATTTTTATAGTGCAGTTTTTATATTACAAAATAATAATAATAATAATAGTGAAGGAAGTGAATAATAAACATGAGTGAGTAATTGATGACATTGTGATGATTTATGGGTGAACTGTCCCTTTAGGATCATCAATAGAGTATGCGTGTGTGTTTGTGTTTCCGTGTGTGTGTACGTATTTGTGTGTGTGTGTGTGTGTGTGTGTGAATGTTTGCTTGTATGTTCATTTCCGTGTGTGAGTGTGTTTCCGCATGTGTCTGAGAGTGCCTGTGCGTTTCCAAGTGTGTGTGTGTGTGTGTGCTGGGCGGTATACCGGTTCATACCGAATACCGGTGTTTATTTTTGTTATGATATGATTTTTTAAAATACCGCAATACGTATGCCGCTTAAACAACGTTCGGAATGCGACACTGTTTGAAAGGGGTCTCTTTTCACTGTTGCACTGTGGTGAGAGAACAGCTGTATGTGTTAGTTCAGAAACTGAAGCTGTAGAACTAATAGAACGTGACGACACAGAAGAACTCATCCACAATATCCACACTGACCTCCACAAATATCCAGCGCCCGCTGCCATCAGCTCCCGCGTCTCACACACACACACCAGCGCGACTTTAGCACTAGATTTAGCCACTTTCAGACCCTTTTAGCGGCTTTTTTCATAGAATATTCATACTGACAAACCTAGCGACTTTTTTGGATAAAGCTTAGCTATGGTTGAGTTGGAAGATTTCGCCAGTGCTGTCCCGCAAGCGCGAGGTGTGTGTGTGCGTTTCCGTGTGTGTTTTCTTGTGTGTGCGTGTGAGAGTGTGTGTGTGCTTTCTTGTGTGTGCGTGTGAGAGTGTGTGTGTGCTTTCTTGTGTGTGCGTGTGAGAGTGTGTGTGTGCGTTTCCGTGTGTGTTTGCATGTGTGTGAGTGTGTGTGTGTGCATTTCCGTGTGAGAATGTGTGTGTGCGTTTCTGTGTGTGTTTGCATGTGTGTGCGTGTGAGAGTGTGTGTGCGTTTCCGTGTGTGTTTGCATGTGTGAGTGTGTGTGTGTGTGCGTTTCCCTGTGTTTGCATGTGTGTGTGCGTTTCCCTGTGTGTTTGCATGTGTGAGTGTGTGTGTGTGCGTTTCCGTGTGTGTTTGCATGTGTGTGCGTGTGAGAGTGTGTGTGTGCGTTTCCGTATGTGTGTGCGTGTGAGAGTGCGTTTCCGTATGTGTGTGCGTGTGAGAGTGCGTTTCCGTGTGTGTTTGCATGTGTGTGTGTGAGAGTGTGTGTGTGCGTTTGCATGTGTGTGTGTGTGTGAGAGAGTGTGTGTGTGTGCGTTTCCGTGTGTGTGTGCGTTTCCGTGTGTGTTTCCATGTGTGTGAGTGCATTTCCATGTGTGTGAGAGTGCGTTTCCGTGTGTGTTTGCATGTGTGTGCGTTTCTGTGTGTTTCCGTGTGTGTGTGCGTTTCCGTGTGTGTGTGCGTTTCCGTGTGTGTGTGCGTTTCCGTGTGTTTGTGCGCGTGTGAGTGTGTCTGTTTCCGTGTGTGTGTATGAGAGTGTGTGTGCGTTTCTGTGTGTGTACGATTGTGTGTGTGTGTGTGCGTGTGTTTCATATCATCAGCTGATGTTGTTGTTTGTTGGGTTTGTTTGTTTCTGCATAATCGTGAACAAAAACACTTTCATATGTTCCGTAATTCTTTGAAGTAACCAGCGTTGACTTCAGTAAGTTCGTTTTTAGATTTCTTTCATCAAAGCTAAACCTCAGAAACCTTTAGAATTGTTTTTGTTTTTGTATTTTGATTTTATATAGTGTAATTTATTTATTTACTTCTATTTTTTCACTCGTTTCTCCCCATGAATGTAGTCATGGCACTGAACTGAAGTGTGTGGAGGTCATTCGGTATCTATCATGGTATTCTGATGTGATGTGTGTGTTTCTCTGGTACGAGTCTGCATCTGATTTCTAGTTTTCTGAGCAGAATTAGCGCAGTGAACCATGAGCGATTATAGAGCCGTGTGAGCATAAAGGGCACGTGGAACTGAAACGGCTCATTTTTCCAGAATTGAAAGGAGTTTGATCTAAAAGCGGCACACGTCTGTCATCATCTGATGAAAGTACCTGTTGTCCCAGGCAGCGCTCGCTGTTGTTTCACTCTCCTTTTAAAGGCATATTCTCACGGCGCTCCTGAAATACGTTTGGCTAAATCTGAGCGCTCTGAATCCCCAGAGGGAGTGTAAACCAGGCCGGATCGGTGCAGAAGCGCTTCATCAGGCCTCCAGAGGAGATCCTCTCTAATTAACTGCAAATTAACTTTTGATAAGCTGGTGTTTTTAGCTGGCGCTCTGCAGGAGCTCTGTCCTGCTTTAGCTGCTTTTGCTGCAGGTCAGATCTGATGATGAACCCGCAGTGACCCGCGGCTGTTTCCAACGTGATTCGAAGAGTTTATTTGCAAAAATCTTTTTTTTTTTTTTTAATTTTCAAAAATCATGTTTTGTATTATGTTATCATGTTTTTATTGTGTTAGTTAGCTGTATTTGTTAGTCATTTTTTACCTAATCAAAATAACCCGACTGCAGTGTGATTGAGATTAATTGGAATGCACAAATCTGTTTTGGTCAGAGAAACACGGATAAATGATGCTTAATGTAAAAGCCTTTTTTAAGTTTTAGATTTATATTATGTAATATTTACAAAATAGTATTAGTTGAATCATGTATTGGTACAACTTTATTCTCATGAACATTGTTTTTTTTTTACTTTATTTTTGTAATGCTACAAAGTATTTTGAGTTTAATCTCATATTGCACTGATCTTCATTCTCATTACTTTATTCTTGTAATTTTTTTACTATTTTCTCCAAATATTATGACTCCATTCACATACTGTTTTAGCTTTATTCTCACAATCTTTGTTTTTTGACTTTATTCTTGTAGTTTTTATGATAATGTTATGACTAATCTCAAATAGCTTCAAATTTATTCATGCAATCTTAGTTTTCGTGTAATACTTTCACTTTAGTCTCCCATTTTTTTCGCAAAATATTACGACTTTAATCTCATACTGTTGTCATAATCTTTTTGACTGTATTATTGTAATTTTAACTTTTTCTCAAAATATAATCTTTAATATTGTGTTGTTACAACTATATTCTCACAATCTTGTTTTTTACTTTCTTTTGCTAGTTAGCCTCTTAATTTTTACTTTTTTCTCAAAATATTTGACTACTTCTCAACTTATTCTCATAATCTTTTGACTTTTTGTAATTGACATTTTTCCTCAAAATATGTTTTCCTCTGCACATATTTGTGTCTCAGTATTAATATTCCTTTGATTTAGTTTTTGTTTGCAGTCAACCAGCCCGTCATGAATAAAATCAAAGCCATCTTTTTTTTAATGTCATACTGTGGAGCTAAATATGAAAATGATGTTTCACGTTGACTCGAGCAATGCTTTTATAGTGTAGTTTTAGCGTTTCAGCATGTGTTTACAAACACACGCTTCACTCAGTGCTGTGTGAGTGTGTGTGTGTGTGTGTGTGTGTGTGTGTGACTGCTGGCCATATTTAGTGCAGTGCTTTCCTCTGTGTCTGTAATGTCAGGGTTCAGTGTGTGTGTCCTTATATAGTCTTGTGCGGTGGGTAGAGTCACTGTGTGTGTGTGTGTGTGTGTGTGTGTGTGTGTGTGTAGCCCACATTCACTCTTAGACTTGATAACATGTACACTGATGCTCTCAAACACACCTGTATTTACTCTCAGCACAGACTCATGTGTGGTGTCCAGAAGAATATTGATTGTTATAGTAGTTGAGTTATTGTAGTATTTATTATGTATGTACAGTAGCAGATGCTTTAATCGGTATGAATGATCCGTGTCACTGCGTGCTGATATCAGACACACTGGTCATGTGAGTTTGACCCAAAAATGAAAATCCTGTCATCATTTATTCACCCTAACCCAATTTCGGCTCCCAGTGATGGTAAATGAATATAACAATGTCGGATCCTGGTGATGAAACTGATCTCTCGTTCCTCTTTCAGCTGGAGAACCTACAGAAGACGTGGCTGCGGGAGTTCTGCCAGGTAAGAAACTCTTCTGATCTCGTCCTCTGTTTGACAGGCTCCGCCCCTCCAGTGGATCTCGGATGCGATTGGCTCGCCTTTATGACATCACTGTCTGATAAAAAGCAGTACGCGATCACTGTTTTTAACAATTGTTGATTTTGCAGTAAACAATTTGTATGTACTTTGAATTATAGCTGTTCTGTCCAGATCTTTTTTTTTTTTAATAATGGAGGGCAAAAATAAATAAACACCCATTTACATTTTTTGAGAGCAAATGCAAAAATATCGATGTATCGATTATGGAAAAAACTGAGATATGCATTTTTAGCTATTATGACCGAAATCATAATGTCAGCTATTTTAGTTAATGTTGTAATCATGATTATTTAATGCAATTAGCATGGATGATATGAACAAATGTTATTTCACAGTAGTGATATATAGGCTGTATAGTAGAGCTGGGGTGCATTTCCCAAAAGGAACTATGGGCGCAAGTTCTGTCGCTACCAATAACGTTCAATGGAACTAACGACCATAGTTAGCTAACGATGCTTTTGGAAAACGCACCCCATGCACGATTCTGAATAAACTGAGAATCACAATTTAGAGATCACAATTCTCCCACGATTCTGAACTAAACAAAATAATGTGTGACACAATATTAATTGCTGCAGTCTATTTAAAAGTGTTTAATTCATTTGATTTGAATTATTAAACATTTTAATATATGTATTTAAAATATAATATATTTAATACACCAGTTTTTGATATTAAAATGATGAAAAAGTGGTTTGAATAAATGATTCAATGACTCATAAATACTTCTTGTTTCATTACTGGATAAATCAGCGTTTTTGAACGAATCTCTTGAATGAATGATTCAATGAAAAATGCAGTTTTTTAACAGTCACCTGTCGCCACCTAGTGGCGAAACAATGCAATCGACACAAACTTTATTTGAAGCGCCAGTCACTTTCAAAAGGGGATTTGCTCTATTTTGATCTCTACCATAGAAATCAATGTTTATATCCGAACTATAAACTTTCACCCCAGTATTTCATATAATCGTTGTCATTTAGAAATCAGATCACGTGGGTGTTTGAATCGAGATCACGATCTTTTAACGATTAATCGTGCAGCTCTACTGCATAGCAAGTATATTTTGCTGGAAATAAGGTTGCTATGTTATATAAAAAAAATTATACAGTAAAACAATTCTCAACACCAGTTTGGATACGACAGCAGAAACTAATACTAGGCTAACTAATGTAAGCAAAAAAAGTCCTTAATGACAGACCGACATCTGGGGAACAGTGCAAGTCTTTCACAGCTTAATATACTTTTAATAACTCTTTCAAATTTGTAGTCGACTGTATTTTACTACAGCCATGCTACATGATTTCACTGATTTGGACATTAAGTTTGGGCTTGTAAGGAAAGGAAAGAGACCGGATGTTGCACAATGGTCTTTTTATCTCAGTTATTCAGTGTTTTTGTTGTTGGTTGTGTAGGTCTGGGTGTGTGTGTGTGTGTGTTCAGTGTTGCTGATCTCACGGAGGACACATTTCCTAATCAAACCCGCGGCTCTGATAGGTCTGGACTCCAGCACTGATTTTACCTGCATTTACCTGCAGAAGACACTGATTTCCCTGCCACTCCAGCCATTTACCTGCTGGTTTTGACTGACAAAAGAAAAGACACACTGACATTGAGTCTTCTGCTCTCAACACAGCCATCCTCTGAGATGAATGCGTTTCTGAAGTGCAATCATTTCTGATTATAATTATAGAATCTTATCAATGTAAGATTGATTACATTATTAATTTTGTGAAAAGTGTGCTTAAAATAAATGCTGTGTGGTTCGATCTTTTGTAATAGTGTAACATGCAGAGTGTGTGTGTGTGTGTGTGTGCACGTTTTTGTTTTTGTATAGGTATTACAAGGAGAAGGTGACTTATGAGGACATTACCCCATGTCCCCATTTTTCAAAAGGCTTATACATCATACAGTGTATTTTTTGAGAAAGTAAAAATGCACAAAGTTTGCTGTAAGGTGTAGGGCAATAGCACATACAGTTTGTACAGTATAAAAACCATTACGCCTATAGAATGTCCCCACAATTCACAAAAACAAACCTGTGTGTGTTGTTCGGGGAAGGTCTGTAAACTCCTGCCAAGCTTGAGGTGCAGTGACGTCATGGAAAGCTGCTTTATTTGATTCTCTCTGTGTCTCGTGTAGCTTTGTTCACATCATATCAGCAGATTTTCAGCAGTTGTTTAGTTTGATACTGAGAAACCCTGAGACTCTTTGGCTTTGAATAAAGTTGCTTAAACTGTGTAATATGAGGCTTGTGAGTGACAGGGTTATTATCGCTAACGAAAACAAAAATGAAAAACATTTACATTTATTCATTTAGCAAACGCTTTTATCCAAAGCGACAATTGGGGAATACATCAAGCGATTCACCTTGAAGAGGCAAATAGACACAGGAAGTGCTTGTCATACCAAGTTTCAAGCATGGTTCAAATTAGTACAAGCTAGACCGAGAAAGATAAATGAAAAGAGAAAAATATTATTATTATTTTTTTTTTAGGATGAAGTCAGATACTGACGAAAGAGGTGAGTTTTCAGCTGTCGCTTGAAAAATGTCAGGGATTCAGCATTCCGGATAGGGGTTGGAAGATCATTCCACCAGCAAGGAATGGTTAACGAAAATGTTCTGGAAAGTGATTTTGTGCCTCTCTGTGATGGTACCTGTGAAGGGATTTTGTACTCTCTGCGAGGCGTCGCTCACTAGCGGATCTCAGACTTCTGAAGGGGATGTAGATTTGTAGTAGTGAGCGGAAGTGAATGCTGAGCCTGTGGCTGTTCTATATGCAAGCATCAGTGTCTTGAACTTAATGCGAGCCGTAACCGGTAGCCAGTGCAAGGAGATAAAGAGAGGTGTAACATGGGCTCTTTTGGGCTGGTTAAAGACCAGTCGTGCCGCTACATTCTGAATCATTTGTAAAGGTTTGGCAAGGCTTCAGTGACTGACAGTAGCGCAGTCTCAGTTGAATGGCCACTCGTGAAACCTGACTGGTTAGGATCCAG
This sequence comes from Sinocyclocheilus grahami, assembly GCF_001515645.1. NCBI lineage: Eukaryota > Metazoa > Chordata > Actinopteri > Cypriniformes > Cyprinidae > Sinocyclocheilus > Sinocyclocheilus grahami. The sequence continues at coordinate 222,603 of NW_015506656.1, read as the reverse complement.
TTGGTTGTTCTGTGTAAGAAATAATGATACCTGTTTAAAAACAACTTGTTCGAGTGTTTTTGCTATGAAAGGAAGTCAAGAGACGGGTCTGTAGCTATCTGTAAGTGAAGTGTTTAATGTAGGTTTTTTTGAGCAGTGGGGTTACCCGAGCCTGCTTGAATGCAGTGGGGAAGGTGCCTGTGAGGAGAGATGTATTGATGATGTGTGTGAGTGCTGGTAAAAGTGTAGGAGAGATTGCTTGGAGGAGGTGTGAGGGGATTGGGGCTAGAGGGCATGTTGTAGGATGGCTGGAGAGGAGAAGTTTTGATACTTCTGTTTCAGTGAGGGGACAGAAGGAGAAGGGGGAAGTTTTAGGTGTGGATGCGGTTGGTTTGTGTGTGTGTTTGTGTGTGTGTGTGTGTGTGTGTGTGTGGAGCTGAGAACTGACTACTGATTGTTCTAGTTTTGTCTGTGAAGAATGTGGCAAAATCATCAGCTGTTATAGAAGTGGTGGGAGGTGGTGGAGGGGGACAGAGTAGCGCTGTTAATCTTGTTGTGAAAATATGAAGATTTGGCAGTATAGTTTAGCAGAGAAAGATGAAAGCAAAGACTGATACATACTCGGGTCAGACAGATCTTTTGATTTGCACCATTTTCTCTCAGCTGCCCTGAGTTTGGTCCGATGTTCACGAAGAACATCGGATAACCAGG
>NW_015506656.1:208371-219609 GCF_001515645.1 Sinocyclocheilus grahami | reverse complement strand
TGGTTTGAAGTCCTGTGTGTGTGGGGCTGAGAATTGGCTACTGATTGTTCTGGTTTTGTCTGTGAAGAATGTCGCACAATCATCAGCTGTTATAGAAGTGGTGGGAGGTGGTGGAGGGGGACAGAGTAGCGCTGTTAATCTTGTTGTGAAAATATGAAGATTTGGCAGTATAGTTTAGCAGAGAAAGATGAAAGCAAAGACTGATACATACTCGGGTCAGACAGATCTTTTGATTGGTGCCATTTTCTCTCTGCTGCCCTGAGTTTGGACCGATGCTCACGCAGAACATCGGATAACCAGGAGTTAGAAGGGGTAGCCCGTGCTGGCCTGGAGGAGAGAGGACATATATCATCTAGTCAAGAGGTTAAAGTAGAGCATAAAGTGTCAGTTGCTGCATTCACATCCAGTGATGAGAAATGGGTAGGTGAGGGAAGAGAGGAGGATACAACGGAGGAAAGATGGGAGGGGGAAAGGTAGTGTAGGTTTCATCTAAAAGTAACGGGTAGAGGGGTTGGTGGCACACAGGTAGGAAGATGTAGGTTAAATATAATGAAGAAATGGTCAGTAAATGAAGAGATGTGTAGGGGTTTTACCAAAATGTTGTCTGCGGTTCAATTGCATGTAAATTAAATCAAGTTGGTTGCCTGATTTGTGAGTGTATGTAGTGGTAAGGTGTTTGAAATCAAATTAAGCTAGGAGTGAATGGAAGTCTGCAGCATAAGGATTGTCCAGATGAATGCTGAAGTCGCCAAAGACTAAAAGTGGACTGCTATCCTCCGGGAATGAGGACAGCAGCCCATCCAGCTCTTCTAGGAAGGCGGATAGAATTTGCCCAAGAGGGCGTTAAATTACCACAACCTGGAGTTGTATAGGAGCTTTTACAGCTCCTGTTAATTGCATAGGGGAGAGTGGGTTGAGTATTTCCAACTGTCAGAAATGAGCAGACCAGTGCCCCCACCCCGGCCAACCTGACGGGGGGTGTGAGAGAAAGTTGTTAGAGAGAGCAGCTGGGGTTGCTGACTCTTCTGGACGCTTCCGCTGACAGACAACAAACAAATACACAGCCACCCGACACTTCAGAGAAAACAGCTGTGGCCGCCTTGTTAAATTAGCACACCCAAAAGCCTATAGCAGGGCAATTGCTCAAATCGAAACTTAAGTTTAGGGATGCACCGAATGTTCGACAACCTAAATTATTCGGCAGAAAATAGCAAAAAAAGCTGAAAAAAAACGAATAAACTGTACCGAACAATGATGTGACGCTATCAAATAGCAACCAGTGTAGAGTGACACCGTGTCTACACCGGACGTGACAGGACAGTGCCGCGCAGCAACAGCTAAAAAGTCTGTCTACACTGGACGCGACAGAGCGACCATTGAAAATCATTTGAAATTTGTGTCAGCAAGTCATAAATAGAACACGGCAGTAGTTTTCTGTCGGGGATTTGTCGTGTCGTCCCTAGGTATGGGCCGATTACCGGTTTCAAGGTATACCGCGATTTGAAATCACTAATATTTTCCGTTATACCGTTCCTGCGGTATGCGCTGTTTTTCATGTCTCCTCAAAGACTGAATGTGTAGGAATCCCTCCGGTTGAGTGCAGTCAGTGTAAGCCCCGTTCACACTGCCAGCGACACACAGCGACATGCTCATTCATTTTCAATTGAGAGCTGGTGACTTCTGGCGACACGAGCGACAGTGGGCGTGTCAAGCGATGCGAGTCAAGCGACAAAAGTTAAGAATTGTTTAACTATATGTAAATGAACAGCGAATTTCGCGAGCGACAAGCAATGGGAGTGAAGAATCTGTCAGTGACGCTCACACGTCACCGTCTCGAGTGCAGGCAAGACAGGACAGATTTCCTGAGCGATTTCACGGATTTATATGATTTTTACTGTAACTGCATAGACTTGATCGGTGTCGCGGCATAGCTGTGTGGGCGGAGTCGGCGAGGGGGAAAACAGTCCTTTCCCCCTCATTGGAAAAGCATGGTGTTGACTCAATGACCTACATAAAATTATTTCTGCCCCTTGACAGAGCAACATACGCATAAAAACTGAGCCATATACGGACTGTCCATACGGTATCTGTGATTGGACAAACGACCCAAAAATATGAAGATTTGGCAGTATAGTTTAGCAGAGAAAGATGAAAGCAAAGACTGATACATACTCGGGTCAGACAGATCTTTTGATTGGTGCCATTTTCTCTCTGCTGCCCTGAGTTTGGACCGATGCTCACGCAGAACATCGGATAACCAGGAGTTAGAAGGGGTAGCCCGTGCTGGCCTGGAGGAGAGAGGACATATATCATCTAGTCAAGAGGTTAAAGTAGAGCATAAAGTGTCAGTTGCTGCATTCACATCCAGTGATGAGAAATGGGTAGGTGAGGGAAGAGAGGAGGATACAACGGAGGAAAGATGGGAGGGGGAAAGGTAGTGTAGGTTTCATCTAAAAGTAACGGGTAGAGGGGTTGGTGGCACACAGGTAGGAAGATGTAGGTTAAATATAATGAAGAAATGGTCAGTAAATGAAGAGATGTGTAGGGGTTTTACCAAAATGTTGTCTGCGGTTCAATTGCATGTAAATTAAATCAAGTTGGTTGCCTGATTTGTGAGTGTATGTAGTGGTAAGGTGTTTGAAATCAAATTAAGCTAGGAGTGAATGGAAGTCTGCAGCATAAGGATTGTCCAGATGAATGCTGAAGTCGCCAAAGACTAAAAGTGGACTGCTATCCTCCGGGAATGAGGACAGCAGCCCATCCAGCTCTTCTAGGAAGGCGGATAGAATTTGCCCAAGAGGGCGGTAAATTACCACAACCTGGAGTTGTATAGGAGCTTTTACAGCTCCTGTTAATTGCATAGGGGAGAGTGGGTTGAGTATTTCCAACTGTCAGAAATGAGCAGACCAGTGCCCCCACCCCGGCCAACCTGACGGGGGGTGTGAGAGAAAGTTGTTAGAGAGAGCAGCTGGGGTTGCTGACTCTTCTGGACGCTTCCGCTGACAGACAACAAACAAATACACAGCCACCCGACACTTCAGAGAAAACAGCTGTGGCCGCCTTGTTAAATTAGCACACCCAAAAGCCTATAGCAGGGCAATTGCTCAAATCGAAACTTAAGTTTAGGGATGCACCGAATGTTCGACAACCTAAATTATTCGGCAGAAAATAGCAAAAAAAGCTGAAAAAAAACGAATAAACTGTACCGAACAATGATGTGACGCTATCAAATAGCAACCAGTGTAGAGTGACACCGTGTCTACACCGGACGTGACAGGACAGTGCCGCGCAGCAACAGCTAAAAAGTCTGTCTACACTGGACGCGACAGAGCGACCATTGAAAATCATTTGAAATTTGTGTCAGCAAGTCATAAATAGAACACGGCAGTAGTTTTCTGTCGGGGATTTGTCGTGTCGTCCCTAGGTATGGGCCGATTACCGGTTTCAAGGTATACCGCGATTTGAAATCACTAATATTTTCCGTTATACCGTTCCTGCGGTATGCGCTGTTTTTCATGTCTCCTCAAAGACTGAATGTGTAGGAATCCCTCCGGTTGAGTGCAGTCAGTGTAAGCCCCGTTCACACTGCCAGCGACACACAGCGACATGCTCATTCATTTTCAATTGAGAGCTGGTGACTTCTGGCGACACGAGCGACAGTGGGCGTGTCAAGCGATGCGAGTCAAGCGACAAAAGTTAAGAATTGTTTAACTATATGTAAATGAACAGCGAATTTCGCGAGCGACAAGCAATGGGAGTGAAGAATCTGTCAGTGACGCTCACACGTCACCGTCTCGAGTGCAGGCAAGACAGGACAGATTTCCTGAGCGATTTCACGGATTTATATGATTTTTACTGTAACTGCATAGACTTGATCGGTGTCGCGGCATAGCTGTGTGGGCGGAGTCGGCGAGGGGGAAAACAGTCCTTTCCCCCTCATTGGAAAAGCATGGTGTTGACTCAATGACCTACATAAAATTATTTCTGCCCCTTGACAGAGCAACATACGCATAAAAACTGAGCCATATACGGACTGTCCATACGGTATCTGTGATTGGACAAACGACCCAACAGACTGGCCAGAGGTGTCGTTTCCCCACATTTTTTGTTACCTAATTGAGCAAGCGACAGCTTAGGCTATTACAAGTCTATACAAGACGGCTTGTGAAAGTAAACATTTGTCGTTTTGTTTTGCTTAATTTTAATAAAGTGATATTTCTTATTGATATATTAAAAAGTTTTTTAACATTGACAAAACGGGTAACATTAAGGTCCACTGAAGTGCCTTGAAATGCACAGCGTTACTCTATGTGGTGTGTGCTGCGGCTGCCTAATCATTTTCCATACATGCCTTAAAATATGTATATAAAATACCAAAAAACATGGTTATTGGTTACTATAGTTAAACCATGGTATTTGTAGTAAAACTGTGGTTATAGGCTACAACTGGTAAGAAAAACGCCACACAAAAAAAAAATGGTTAGCCTACTATACTTTTACTATAGTAATACCATTGCTAATTTCATAAGGGATTGTGTATAATATGAAATAAATGTATGACATCACAAGATATCAGGGAGTGAGATTTGTTTGATTGCGATGCGAAGGAGGGTTACTGTAAGCCCATCAGAACTGGGTTGCGGTGCAAGGGGACGGGAATAACGACAGATCATTGCAGTGTATCAGTCATATACATCGTCAGATCAGCTTTTTTTTTACTGTAGCAGTAAAAAATACTGTAGCAGGCAGATCACTCACTGTTCATGATGCACAAACTATTGGAAGAAAATCCTCTATATTGATTTGGGGGTTTATATGAATGTGTTTCTGAGGGGAAAAGTTTACGTGGTATTTTCGTTTCATCTCGTCTCTGTATTGTTCATATTAAAGCAGTGTTTCATCAGTGCTGCTTTGTTTACGGTGGTAACCAATGAAACACTGTATCTGCTGTTCCAGAAGCGCCTCCTGCTGTCAGAGAGAGAATCTGCATCTCATTCAGAGCTTCTGCTGTTTGCTTCGTTCAGGCATGTAGTATAATTTCACAAAGCTAGTCAGAACATTCTGTTTTTGCTTCAAATTGGGTTATTATTAAATCAAATTATGTATATGAAATTATATAACTAAATGATATAAATATATATATGCGTTATATAACAAATTAAATAAATGTAATTAAAGATTTAGGTTAAATAAAGATGTCAGTCTTTATTTTTCTTCTTTTTAGGAAACAAATCAAAGAAAAAATAAACAAATTCTACTGTTGCCAATATTCTGTATGTTGCTCAAAAACAAAATATATTGTGTTCACTTGAAATTTTTTTTTTTACCCAGTCATTTAAAAATTACACATTTTAGAGCTGTAACGACAATACCGTGAAACCGTGATATATTTGCTTAAGAACACTGTATCTGCTGTTCCAGAAGCGCCTCCTGCTGTCAGAGAGAGAATCTGCATCTCATTCAGAGCTGCTGCTGTTTGCTTCGTTCAGGCATGTAGTATAATTTCACAAAGCTAGTCAGAACATTCTGTTTTTGCTTCAAATTGGGTTATTATTAAATCAAATTATGTATATGAAATTATATAACTAAATGATATAAATATATATATGCGTTATATAACAAATTAAATAAATGTAATTAAAGATTTAGGTTAAATAAAGATGTCAGTCTTTATTTTTCTTCTTTTTAGGAAACAAATCAAAGAAAAAATAAACAAATTCTACTGTTGCCAATATTCTGTATGTTGCTCAAAAACAAAATATATTGTGTTCACTTGAAATTTTTTTTTTTACCCAGTCATTTAAAAATTACACATTTTAGAGCTGTAACGACAATACCGTGAAACCGTGATATATTTGCTTAAGGTTATCATACCGTCAAAATCTCATACCGGCCCATGCCTAGTCGTGCTGCATCCAGTGTAGACAGCATCACTGATTATAATGAGTTCTGTAGTATTCTGTCGCGACGCACTGCTCGCGTCCGGTGTAGACACGATGGGATAGGCGCACACTTTATGCACACATGTCAGCAGTGTGGAAGCAATTAAACTGTCCGAGAAAGACGCAAAAATCATTACAAGCACCGACAGCGAGAGACTGTTTAGCGCTGCATTGCATGTCTTCGATGAGAAGAGGACGGGTGATTGTTGCTGGTTAATGTATGATGACTGAAATCGCGAAATGGCCTTAAACAATTAGTGAATAAACAGCAGATTATGTTTTCTAATACACGCGCGAATCGCATGTATTCTGACAGCGCTGCACGAACTCGCTGCGCTATCTGCTTGTTAACCAGGCTTCAAAGTCCAAAGCGCGAGGAAAATCTGCGCTGAACCAGTGTTGCTCGTTTTTCACAAGGCATGTGACCAAGCGATACGTGCGACATATTCGTAATGAGACTCGTTCATAAATCTACTGTTGTCAACAAAAAGAAGCATTGAGATAAAAAAATAAAAAGTAAGACAATAATAATGATAATAATAATTACAACAGCTCTGTTAATGCATTTATTATAACATACACACATAGTGTTCAAATTAGTATCTGTAATATATTTTTACATATGTTTTAAAAGAAGTCTCTTCTGCTCAGTGAGGCTGCTTTTATTCGTACAGTAAAAAAAAATATGCCTGATTCAAGAAGGGGATCTGATGGCCAAAAGAATATTATTTTACCAACTTATTAATTTTAAGTGAAGTTGTGCTTTGGTGGTATAGTGTCTGCTAGAATGTTAAAAAATGTTCGGTGTTAAATATTTTTTTAATTGTTTTTTTAATTGATTTTTTTCTTTGAAAAGCAAGACAAAACAATAAAAAGCACATTTTGGCTATTTAATTTATGCTAATACATGGAGGAAAAAACGTGTTCGATATTTTCTTCTGCTCAGTGAGGCTGCTTTTATTCGTACAGTAAAAAAAAATATGCCTGATTCAAGAAGGGGATCTGATGGCCAAAAGAATATTATTTTACCAACTTATTAATTTTAAGTGAAGTTGTGCTTTGGTGGTATAGTGTCTGCTAGAATGTTAAAAAACGTTCAGTGTTAAATATTTTTTTAATTGTTTTTTTAATTGATTTTTTTCTTTGAAAAGCAAGACAAAACAATTAAAAGCACATTTTGGCTATTTAATTTATGCTATGGTGAGAAAAATTGGCAAAATACATGGGGGAAAAAACGTGTTCGATATTCGGCCTTCGGCCCAGTGTTTCATTGTGTTCGTGCATCTCTACTAAAGTTCGCACTCAAGTGCAGGAACAATATAAATAACAAAAGCTCCTTCTTAGCCGATGGCTATTACTCTAATTGAAAGTAAAGTGCAGTCAAAAATACAAATTACAACAAAAAAATAGCAGTAGAAATAGCTAGAGAACGAAATAAACCTTAGCAGCAAGTAACAATTGCTGATTGATCGCTTCTCTTGAATACTGAAACCCTAAAAAAACACTTTCATAACTTGACATGAATAATCACAGGGCTCCAGACTCGTTCTTCCCACTGGTTGCTCTTTTGCGACTAACTTTCTCAGCTGGTCGCAATATTGTTTAATAAACCTTAGCAGCAAGTAACAATTGCTGATTGATCGCTTCTCTTGAATACTGAAACCCTAAAAAAACACTTTCATAACTTGACATGAATAATCACAGGGCTCCAGACTCGTTCTTCCCTAACTTTCTCAGCTGGTCGCAATATTGTTTTTTGTTTTTTTTTGCGCTACAACATGGGATTAATCAATGCATGCTGGTGAACTTTTATCATAGTTAATAGTTATATGGAAAATAAAGTGGTTAACATTCAACCCGTTCTTTTTAATCAGTATTATTCTTCGAATTCACGATCTTGTTGTCACTGTTTTGCTTACATACATCTACACGCCTTTCACTTTTTAAGACTAAACAATAGATGGATTCATTGTTATTCTTAATTAAAAAGCACAACAACAATAAAACAGTAAGCTACAATGACAAACTAGCTTACAAAGCGTTTATTAACAAAAACGAATAAGATGAGGCATGGCACACACCACATGCTGTATTACAGCGGTTCCCAGTCCTCGTGCATGTCTCTCTTAGTTAACACACCTGATTCAGATCACCAGCTCGTTAGAAGAGAGCTACGTGCATGAACTGTGTTCCGATCGATATGATCCCTACACAGTGTTCATTGCTCCCTCCTCCCTGAGCAGGGAAATCTGTTGACGTTTACTTCACTCTGCGCTGCGCAGCGTCTTCATACACAGACAAAACTTACTAGAGAAGTGTGACATAATATACCTCTGTAAATAAATACTATTTAATTTGACATCTCGCACACTTTAATGCCCTTTGTATGGAACATATACACTTGTCTCGAACTGGAATCATGGTGGAATATCTGGTGATGTCCACTTCGCAGGGCACTTACGGTCGAATAGAACAAACGTCACGCGTAATAAGAGATGCGTACGAAATATGCAGAGCGGGGGGGCAATTTAGTCGCACAGGCAGAAAAAATGGTCGCGGTCTGGAGCCCTGAATCATATGAAATAAATGTTAACTATAAATAAATACACTACCAGTCAAAAGGTTTTGAACAGTAAGATTAAGTCTCTTCTGTTCACCAAGCCTGCGTTTATTTGATCCATAGTACAGCAAAAACAGTAATGTTGTGAAATATTTTTACTATTTAAAATATCTGTTCTCTATGTGAATCTCTGTTAAAGTGTAATGTATTTCTGTGATGCGCAGCTGTATTTTCAGCATCATTCCTCCAGTCTTCAGTGTCACATGATCTTCAGAAATCAGTATAATATGCTGATCTGCTGCTCGAGAAACATTTCTGATTATTATCAATGTTGAACACAGTTGAGTGCATTTTTTTCAGGATTCTTTAATGAATAGAAAAATCCAAAGATAAGTATTTATCTGAAATAAAAAGCTTTTGTAACATTATACGCTCTACAATTCAAAAGCTTGGAGTCAGTATAGTTTTTCTTTTTGGAGAATTTTTTTTTAGTTAATACTTTCGTTTAGCAGGGATGCTTTAAATTGATCAAAAGTGATGATAAAGACATTTATAATGTTACAAAAGATTTCTATTTCTGATAAATTATGTTCTTCTGAACTTTCTATTCATCAAAGCAACCTGAAAAAATTCTAGTCAGCTGTTGTAAACAATGATAATAATAATAATAAGACATGTTTTTTATGAAGCAGATCAGCATATTATACTATATAAACAAAAACTTTTGACTGGTCGTACATCTAAATGAAAAAAGCTTGCCACCAAGTCAACATTTTTCTTTTCTTTCTTTTTTTTTTTTTAGTTTAACTTAACATAAATATAACTAAAATAACTAAAAATGAATAAAAACTAAAAAAATATTCTAAAACTCAAAACTGTTATAGTAAATGCAGCTCATCCTGGAGTCCCATTCTCTCTCATCTCTTTAATTCCTCTGATATAACGCTGTTTAATGTGACGTGAGCGATGCGTTTACAGATGCGGTGACCGTAATAATGGTGATTAATGAGCAGGTTTAATGTGTCAGATGTGCGATGCTTCATTAGAATCAGCAGATTCTCATTGACGGAGATCCCTCGTTATTTGCTCGTTAAACACGTTAAACGTCTCACTAGACAAGCACAGCATTAAACATGATCCGTATTTCAGACGGACAGCGGACTGTGTGTGATATGATCAGAGTTTGATCAAGGTTTCTGGTTAAATGACTGAACATTAGTCTAGTAGACAAATATCAATTGTGCAGGTGTGTATATATAAATCGATGGAGTGCTCACACTACTAACCGCATCGCTCTGTTTGTTTAGTTTTGATGTTTTTTTCAGGCATTGTTTTGTCTGAGTGCCTCCTGCTCTTTGACAGGCGTTTAATAGCTTGCTAATATTGATTTAGCATCCACACAGTTCAACACCTGGTGACAGCTGTGTTATTAATAGCACTTAAATATAACCTAAACACTCATGTTGAGTTATTGTGCTGGTCTGAACAGAGTCTACATCAGTGCTTCTCCAGTTATTTTATTTACAGAAACTACAAGTCATTTATTAATTGCATTATTATATTATTAATTATATATATAAAAACGATTACTATATAATTCCAGAATTTAAGAACTGAATGTTTTTTTTTTTTGAAGTAAACAAACAACAATAAAATTACATTAAAAAATATAATATGCATTTATTTATTTATAATATAATATTCATTCATTCATTAATTCGATCTAGCTATTTGTACCTGAAACTAAGATTTTATTATTTTAATACATTTTTAATAAATGTAAGACTTTACTCGTGCATCCAGTCTAAGTTAATGGGAATCCTGATTCTTGAATAATTAAATAAGAAATATGTCAGCTTACATCTTGATATTTTTAGCTGTTTTATGTTGATAAACTTTAATTAAAAAAATGTAATTTAATTTATTTTTAATTATTATTATTTTTAACTTTTTCATTTTAATAGTACTTTTATAACAGTAGTTATATATGCTTTTGTAATTTATATACATTTTTAAAAATGTTAATATTTAGGTTTAAATTTTATTAACCATGTCTTTGCTGCTGACCTTCGATGATCCAGTTCAAGCATACCAAGCAGAAATAACACATTTGTGTTTCATTTGAGTTATTGCTGAATAGTGTTGAACTTTCTTCTCCTGCGTCATCTTCAAGCGGCGTCCTCTACTGTACAGACGTGAATTTACATTTCCTTCAGCCTGAGGCGCATTCATTCCACTTTTGGTGTGAAAGGGCTTTACATTTGTAAAATAACAACTTTTTATGTTAAAAACAAACAACAAGCCCTGTCCAGATTTAAAAAGTAACTCAAAAGCAATGTAATTAGTTACTTTTTTAGGGAGTAACATACCGTAATATCTGCTCTGAGCCACCTCAAATTTATTCTTACACCTCTAACATTTCTTACATTCCTGCAATTTCACATTTCTACCTCATTTAACACTTCTGCCTTGTTGTATTTATTTGATTTTTAACAATATTTAATTACATAGGCTACTATTACATTTAATTACATACTCCTATTATGCATTATTATGCGTGAGTGTGTGTGTCGGAGATTGTGAGTGTGTGTGTGTGAGTGTGTGTCGGAGACGGTGAGTGTGTGTCGGAGACGGTGAGTGTGTGTCGGAGACGGTGAGTGTGTGTGTGTGTGTCGGAGATGGTGAATGTGTGTGTGTGTGTGTCGGAGATGGTGAGTGTGGGTGTGGGGGTGTGTG
>NW_015506656.1:204885-208349 GCF_001515645.1 Sinocyclocheilus grahami | reverse complement strand
TGTGAGTGTGTGTGTGTGTGTGTGTGTGTGTGTGTGTGTGTGTGTGTGAAATATCCGCCGCGTCTCACGTGGGATCGTCAGCGCCCAAGTAAAGTCTATGTGTGAGAAACACTGCAACATTGTAATGCATCACTTTTAAAAGTCTCTTCTGGCTGTCTTCTGTGTTCTCGCAGATGGTTCAGACGCACCGGCCGCTCTTCGTGGCTCTTCACTGTCAGGAGGTCGGAGGGAAGAACTACGAGGCGTCCATGACACACGTAGACAGCTTCATCAAGTAAGTTCTCCTGAAGCCAGTGTGAATCCGGTTCCTGATCAAACAGCGGCTCCAGCTCCAGTGTGTGTGTTTTCAATATCGTCTCATTATTAAAGGCCAAAGCCAATATTTACTCACACCTGAGCAGCTCAACCTGTAGACGCCGGTGAGAAACGAAACCGCAACCATCGCTTAATACAGCACTGCAGTATTACCGTGGTTTTTCAGACATGTACCAACTCTTTGATACAGTACACGCATTTCTAAAGCTATAAATCAGGGCTCCAGACTAGCTATTTTTACTAGGAGCACTGTAACCCCTGACTGAAAACTTTTAGGAGCACAAGCGCACACCTTAAAGCAGCCTGCAATGCAATCGTTCACATATTTACCCCATTTTAACTGTATTACTGATCGATAATAAATAGACTTAACTCATAGAGATTACAATGTGCAGTATTCTTTTCATTCCAGAGAGATATGACATATATGTGTGTATATATATATATATATAATATGATAATTTCTATTGTTTTGCATTAATAAGTACAGTTGCTAATAATATTACATGTTCATTTCTTGTTTATTTCATGTTTACACATATTTGACAGTAAAGCACTAAGCTTGAGTTGGGAAGCTTACAAAATGTATTTTATTAACAACATTAACATGTGCAGAATCTAATTTTTATTTTGAAAAGATATATATTGTACTCTTATTAAATGTACCGTTATTCTTCTATAGTCTTATATGAAACTGACCAATAACTTTCGTGATTGTGTGATTTAGTCGCAAATTGAAGAAAAGTTTGTTTTTCAAAGCATTCTGATGTTTTTACTTCTTAAACAAAAAAAGAGCGAAGCTCTGACAAAATCTGATTTCTTGATGATTTGATATTTTATAATAGTGATTTTGTGTGTGTGTGTGGGAGATGGTGAGTGTGTGTGTGTGTGTGTGTGTGTGTGTGTGTGTGAAATATCCGCCGCGTCTCACGTGGGATCGTCAGCGCCCAAGTAAAGTCTATGTGTGAGAAACACTGCAACATTGTAATGCATCACTTTTAAAAGTCTCTTCTGGCTGTCTTCTGTGTTCTCGCAGATGGTTCAGACGCACCGGCCGCTCTTCGTGGCTCTTCACTGTCAGGAGGTCGGAGGGAAGAACTACGAGGCGTCCATGACACACGTAGACAGCTTCATCAAGTAAGTTCTCCTGAAGCCAGTGTGAATCCGGTTCCTGATCAAACAGCGGCTCCAGCTCCAGTGTGTGTGTTTTCAATATCGTCTCATTATTAAAGGCCAAAGCCAATATTTACTCACACCTGAGCAGCTCAACCTGTAGACGCCGGTGAGAAACGAAACCGCAACCATCGCTTAATACAGCACTGCAGTATTACCGTGGTTTTTCAGACATGTACCAACTCTTTGATACAGTACACGCATTTCTAAAGCTATAAATCAGGGCTCCAGACTAGCTATTTTTACTAGGAGCACTGTAACCCCTGACTGAAAACTTTTAGGAGCACAAGCGCACACCTTAAAGCAGCCTGCAATGCAATCGTTCACATATTTACCCCATTTTAACTGTATTACTGATCGATAATAAATAGACTTAACTCATAGAGATTACAATGTGCAGTATTCTTTTCATTCCAGAGAGATATGACATATATGTGTATATATATATATATATATAATATGATAATTTCTATTGTTTTGCATTAATAAGTACAGTTGCTAATAATATTACATGTTCATTTCTTGTTTATTTCATGTTTACACATATTTGACAGTAAAGCACTAAGCTTGAGTTGGGAAGCTTACAAAATGTATTTTATTAACAACATTAACATGTGCAGAATCTAATTTTTATTTTGAAAAGATATATATTGTACTCTTATTAAATGTACCGTTATTCTTCTATAGTCTTATATGAAACTGACCAATAACTTTCGTGATTGTGTGATTTAGTCGCAAATTGAAGAAAAGTTTGTTTTTCAAAGCATTCTGATGTTTTTACTTCTTAAACAAAAAAAGAGCGAAGCTCTGACAAAATCTGATTTCTTGATGATTTGATATTTTATAATAGTGATTTTATAATTTCAAAATATAAAGGAAAAAGTATAAATGAATGACTAATAAGCCAATAAGTGCTCCTCTGCTGCCCTCTACTGGTTATAATGGTGATTTGATGTATTTTTTTTATTTTACACAAGTGTTTGTTCATAACCACAATACTTCATGATTATTCATATATGTGACCCTGGAGCACAAAACCAGCCATAAGGGTCACTTTTGTGAAATTGGGATTTATGCATCATCTGAAAGCTGAATAAATAAGCTTTCCAGTGATGTATGGTTTGTTAGGATCGGACAATATTTGAAAATCTGGAATCTGAGGGTGCAAAAAAATCTAAATATTGAGAAAATCATCTTTAAAGTTGTCCAAATGAAGTTCTTAGCAATGCATATTACTAATCAAACATTAAGTTTTGATATATTTACGGTAGGAGATTTACTAAATATCTTCATGGAACATGATCTTTACTTAATATCCTAATGATTTTTGGCATAAAAGAGAAATGTATAATTGTGACCCATACAATGTATTGTTGGCTATTGCTACAAATATCCCCCAGCGACTCAACACTGCTTTTGTGCTGCAGGGACAGATATAATAGCAGTACTTATATGGCACTTCAAAGAATCGTTATTACCATGGTGTTTTGCAGTGAGTGTGTGTTTTGTGTTGTTTTGTCAGAGAGCTGCTGTCTAGTGAATTTAAATGAACAAGGTGGTAGCGATCGGACAGGTAGGATCTAAACCATCTTAAAGCCTGCCCTTGGATACCTGTATAGTTTTGTAATCGATCTATCAGTATGTCATGATCTAATAGTAATTAACATATTAACTTAGATATTTGTGTTTTTAAGAAGTCTTGAGAAGCATAAATTTATTAATGTGTTTTAATCTTGTGATATTTAATATTTTATGTGATTCAGTCTTTTTTCATTTAATTCAAGTCAGGTTTGTTTCACATTACACATTGTTTTATAGAAATCCATAATATTAATGTTTTTAAAAACTCCTTATGCAGTGTTTGTACACACACACACACACACACACACAAATACACACACACACAGAGACAAATATATATATATATATATATATATATATATATATATACACACACACACACACACACCAAAAAC
>NW_015506656.1:192133-200133 GCF_001515645.1 Sinocyclocheilus grahami | reverse complement strand
TACACACACACACACACAAACACAAATACACACACACACACACACACACACACACACACACACAGAGAGACAAATATATATATATACACACACACACACACACACAGAAATATACACACTCTCTCTCACACACACACACACACACACACACACACACAAATATACAGACACACACACACACACTCTCACACGCTCACACGCTCACACACACACATATACACATACTTATGTAGAAAACAATAATGTGTATTTTACAAGATGAAACTCCCTATATATAATAATAAATTAATATATTAACTTCGATTTTGGGGTTTTTAAGAAGTCCTGAGAAGCATAAATTGATTTACATGTGTTTTAATCATTTGATATTTGATGTGATTTGCTCTTCTGTTTTGTTCAGTTCAAGTCAGTTTTATTTCACATTGCGCATTGTTTCAAAACAACTTTACAGAAATCCATAATATTAATCTTTGTAAGATCTTAAAGCCGTATTATATAAGAGCTGCGTGATATGATAGCTAGCGTTTGGAGATGATATAAACCATCAGCTAGTTGAGATGCATCGTTAGTATTCATAACTTCACGTGAGTATATGTGCGTGGGTAAAGTTGGAAATAAATATGATGTTTATCAATTGAAGAATGATGATCTGTTGATTTGTAGTAAATTCTGGCACAGTTCAGCCGTCGTGAAAGATTCAGATATTTGTCTTCATGGGTTCTGTGTTTATGAACGTCCATATCTGGATAACATCAGTTTTGTAATCATAAATAGTCCCAATCAGTTTTCAGATTGAGTTTCCAGCTGCCGCCACTAGATGGAAGCAGAAACCCAGAAATAATGAGAGAAATACTGCACTTCAGCAGGGAGAAATGATTCAGGATTATAATATTTTGCCAAGATGTTTGCTGATGATGCTTGTATAAACGTCATATATAATAATCATTCATGCACATTCAAATATAAATGCATGTATAATATTTAAAATATAATTCAAACATTTTATGATCTTTCTAGACACTGCAAAAGATGGAAAGTCTTGTTTTCCAGTACAAACATCTAAACATCCTTCAATCAAAGATACTGGAGATGCAAATTGAAGATATGAATTCTTGATTTTCTGAGAAATTGAACAAAATGAAGTGAGTTTTTGCTTTAAACAAAAACAAATATCTTCCAGTTGCCTCAACAAAAAAAAAAAGAAAAGAAAAAAAGCTTGCTTTAACTTGTAATTACGTTGATTTTTCTGACTCTATTGACAGATGTTTGTTCTGGTTTAATCATAAACTCACTTCAATTTGTTACATTTTTTCAGAAGAGAAGACTTGATATGTTAAGTCATTTTCTTCAGCTTGATTTAGGGATGTTTAGATATTTGTGCTGGAGAGCAAGACGAGAGAATCTGGTGTATTGGGGCCGATCGGTGTCTCAGACAGTCAATAAACCTGCTGTGGCTCAGACAGACTCGCACACACACACACACACACACACACACACACACAAATATACAGACACACACACTCACACACTCACACACACACACACACATATACACACACACACACACAAATATACACGCACACACACACACAAATATACAGACACACACACACACACACTCTCACACGCTCACACACATATACACATACTTATGTAGAAAACAATAATGTGTATTTTACAAGATGAAACTCCCTATATATAATAATAAATTAATATATTAACTTCGATTTTGGGGTTTTTAAGAAGTCCTGAGAAGCATAAATTGATTTACATGTGTTTTAATCATTTGATATTTGATGTGATTTGCTCTTCTGTTTTGTTCAGTTCAAGTCAGTTTTATTTCACATTGCGCATTGTTTCAAAACAACTTTACAGAAATCCATAATATTAATCTTTGTAAGATCTTAAAGCCGTATTATATAAGAGCTGCGTGATATGATAGCTAGCGTTTGGAGATGATATAAACCATCAGCTAGTTGAGATGCATCGTTAGTATTCATAACTTCACGTGAGTATATGTGCGTGGGTAAAGTTGGAAATAAATATGATGTTTATCAATTGAAGAATGATGATCTGTTGATTTGTAGTAAATTCTGGCACAGTTCAGCCGTCGTGAAAGATTCAGATATTTGTCTTCATGGGTTCTGTGTTTATGAACGTCCATATCTGGATAACATCAGTTTTGTAATCATAAATAGTCCCAATCAGTTTTCAGATTGAGTTTCCAGCTGCCGCCACTAGATGGAAGCAGAAACCCAGAAATAATGAGAGAAATACTGCACTTCAGCAGGGAGAAATGATTCAGGATTATAATATTTTGCCAAGATGTTTGCTGATGATGCTTGTATAAACGTCATATATAATAATCATTCATGCACATTCAAATATAAATGCATGTATAATATTTAAAATATAATTCAAACATTTTATGATCTTTCTAGACACTGCAAAAGATGGAAAGTCTTGTTTTCCAGTACAAACATCTAAACATCCTTCAATCAAGATACTGGAGATGCAAAATGAAGATATGAATTCTTGATTTTCTGAGAAATTGAACAAAATGAAGTGAGTTTTTGCTTTAAACAAAAACAAATATCTTCCAGTTGCCTCAACAAAAAAAAAAAGAAAAGAAAAAAAGCTTGCTTTAACTTGTAATTACGTTGATTTTTCTGACTCTATTGACAGATGTTTGTTCTGGTTTAATCATAAACTCACTTCAATTTGTTACATTTTTTCAGAAGAGAAGACTTGATATGTTAAGTCATTTTCTTCAGCTTGATTTAGGGATGTTTAGATATTTGTGCTGGAGAGCAAGACGAGAGAATCTGGTGTATTGGGGCCGATCGGTGTCTCAGACAGTCAATAAACCTGCTGTGGCTCAGACAGACTCGTGTTGTTTTGCTCGGGTAACTGTTTGTTGTCTGCTCCAGCTGTCAATGTTCAGATAATGTGAGTTGAGAGAGAAAGACCGAGAGAGACAGACAGTATTTGCTGTTTGCTGAGGGAGATTTAGCTCTCTGATGAATAGTTTCTGTTTTCTTGTCATATAAAAATAACTGGTTTTTATAAATGTATAATAAATACATTTGCGCTCTCTCTCTCCTTCTGTGTAGTTATAGTCTTTTGACGAAAATGCCTTTTAGTTTTAGTCATATTTTAGTCATCTGAATTGTTTTAAGGGTTTAGTTAAATTGTAATGCATTATTATTTTTTATTTCTGTTTTGGTTATAGTACATCAGGTTAAGCTAAAGCTTATAAACTAAATAAAATAAAATACGTTTTTTAATAAATGTATTTTATATATATATTAGTGCTGTCAAACGATTAATCATTCAAAATAAAAGTTTTTGTTTACATAATATGTGTGTGTGCTGTATATTTATTATGTATATGCATGCATAAATATATAAAAAAAATTTGTTTATATATTATATTTTTAAATAATATAAATTATATGAATATACATATGCATGTAAATACATGTAAATATTTTCAAAATATATACTGTATGTGTGTGTATTTATATATACATAATAAATATACAGCACACACACATATTATGTAAACAAAAACTTTTATTTTGGATGCGATTAATCACGATTAATCGTTTGACAGCACTAATATATATATATATATATATTTTTTTTTTAATAGATTTGTTTATTAATTTCAGTTAAGATTTATTTTATTTCAATTAGTGAAGAATATTTTAATGTTTTTAGTTTTAACTCTAACGACCTGATACGAGTGATGTTCTTGGTCTGTCCATCCTGTGATGGGGAATCCCAGACAGAAGCTACAATAGTTGGTAAAAAATGTTTTGGAAATTAAATTAAATACAGTTTATATTCCCAAAATAATAATATCGACCAGGAAAAAAACCTTGAAATACACCGTGACTCTTATTTTGAAAATATACATTATAATTGAATTTGTTTAAAGAAAGACCAATTTGTTCAGTAAACCATTGTTTAATTTAAAAAAAATTAAAATAAAAAATTTCTATTTATTTTTTTCCAAAATCATACCGAACCAGGACATCAAAACCGAGGTACGTACCAAACTGTCAAGTTTGTGTACCGTTGCACCCCTAATATATATATACACTAAAATTATTATTTTATTTTTTTATTTTAATGACTAATTTTAAGTATTATATGTTTATAATAGAAATTATTAGTTTATTCCTCTTGAAACTAATCTTTCTCTCTTTGTGAATAGTTAAGCGTGATCCTCATGAATCTGCTCAGTGTGAGTGTGTGTGAGATTGTGTGTGTGTGTGAGATTGTGTGTGTGTGTCTGAGTGTGACTGAGTGTGTGTGTGTGTTTGTGTGTGTGTGTGTGTGTGTGTGTGTGTGTGTGTGTGTGTCTGTTGAGTGTGAGTGTGACTGAGTGTGTGATTGTGAGTGAGTGACTGTGAGTGTGTGTTTGTGTGTGAGTGAGTTTGTTGAGTGTGACTGAGTGTGTCTGTTGAGTGTGAGTGTGACTGTGTGAGTGTGACTGTGTGAGTGTGACTGTGTGAGTGTGACTGTGATTGTGTGAGTGTGTGATTGTGTGAGTGTGTGAGATTGTGTGTGTGTGTCTGAGTGTGTGTGAGTGTGTGTGAGTGTGTTTGAGTGTGTGTGTGTGTTTGTGAGTGAGTTTGTTGAGTGTGACTGTGTGTGAGTGTGTCTGTTGAGTGTGAGTGTGACTGTGTGAGTGTGACTGTGTGAGTGTGACTGTGTGATTGTGTGAGTGTGTGATTGTGTGAGTGTGTGAGATTGTGTGTGTGTGTCTGAGTGTGTGTGTGTGTTTGTGAGTGAGTTTGTTGAGTGTGACTGTGTGTGAGTGTGTCTGTTGAGTGTGAGTGTGACTGTGTGAGTGTGAGTGTGACTGTGTGAGTGTGACTGTGTGATTGTGTGAGTGTGTGATTGTGTGAGTGTGTGTGATTGTGAGTGTGTGTGTGTGTGAGTGAGTTTGTTGAGTGTGACTGTGAGTGTGTGTGTGTTTGTGTGTTTGTGTGTTTGTGTGTGTGTGTGTGTGTGTGTGTGTGTGAGTGACGGCCACGGCTCCGATGGTGTGTGTTTTACGGGTCTTGTAAAGTATACAGGAGGTAAAATGTCAATTAGAGGAAGCATCCCTGATCATTCACTAGTTCCACACTATTAATATTTATCATGGCGCTCTGCCCCGGGGCCCAGAGGCTCATGGGTAATGATGTGCACTAATGTCCGCCCCTTATTACCGCAGCGTGTGTGTGATATTAAGTGTTCCTGTCACAATGCGTTACAGCGACTGCTAACACACGCTGAGTCTCTCCACGGCCCGCGGCTTTAATTAAGACGAGTCCGAGGCGGATCTCAGCGCTAAACACCTCCGACAGATCCGCTGGTATCACTTCAGCCAAACTGAGTGTGTGTGTGTGTTTGTGAGTGAGTTTGTTGAGTGTGACTGTGTGTGAGTGTGTCTGTTGAGTGTGAGTGTGACTGTGTGAGTGTGACTGTGTGATTGTGTGAGTGTGTGATTGTGTGAGTGTGTGTGATTGTGAGTGTGTGTGTGTGTGAGTGAGTTTGTTGAGTGTGACTGTGAGTGTGTGTGTGTTTGTGTGTTTGTGTGTTTGTGTGTGTGTGTGTGTGTGTGAGTGACGGCCACGGTTCCGATGGTGTGTGTTTTACGGCTCTTGTAAAGTATACAGGAGGTAAAATGTCAATTAGAGGAAGCATCCCTGATCATTCACTAGTTCCACACTATTAATATTTATCATGGCGCTCTGCCCCGGGGCCCAGAGGCTCATGGGTAATGATGTGCACTAATGTCCGCCCCTTATTACCGCAGCGTGTGTGTGATATTAAGTGTTCCTGTCACAATGCGTTACAGCGACTGCTAACACACGCTGAGTCTCTCCACGGCCCGCGGCTTTAATTAAGACGAGTCCGAGGCGGATCTCAGCGCTAAACACCTCCGACAGATCCGCTGGTATCACTTCAGCCAAACTCAACAGCACAGGGTTCAAACATTTAGATTGATCACATACAAGGCCAGTAAAAATAGTTTAAATAAATTATAATTAAGAGGTTTATGATAAACTATTTAAGAAGTCTTAAACTTGAGGAGGGAAAAACAGTTGCCGTGATACAATGATTATTAAACTTCAAAAAGCAATGATTTTGTTTCTCGTTTACAATCAATTAATGACACATTTATGGCTAACAATCGCTTATGATGCATCTTTGATGAACTGACAATGTTTACATTATGGTTTTTAGATTGTAATGTTGTAGTTGGTTGTAAGATGCATATTTTATGTCTCTTATGTTTTTGAATGAGCAGCTGAAGTAGTAAAGTAAATAAGTGTTTATGACTATGCATAAAATCTTCTCTTCTGGCTGTTATTGGTATTTTGGTCACACAATAAACACTATCTGTCATTTAAATCAACATAACGTCTTATCTCTTCTCTTTGAACCGCCCCGTCACAGGAAAGAAAGACTAAGAACTTCATTTAACACATTTGATGTATAGATTTTATTAGTATCAGCACAATAATCTTTTGATTGCCTTCCACATTATTCAGCAAAATCCAATATCGATGGAGGTGTACTTCGTGTGTATTATATTAAACTTCAAAAAGCAATGATTTTGTTTCTCGTTTACAATCAATTAATGACACATTTATGGCTAACAATCGCTTATGATGCATCTTTGATGAACTGACAATGTTTACATTATGGTTTTTAGATTGTAATGTTGTAGTTGGTTGTAAGATGCATATTTTATGTCTCTTATGTTTTTGAATGAGCAGCTGAAGTAGTAAAGTAAATAAGTGTTTATGACTATGCATAAAATCTTCTCTTCTGGCTGTTATTGGTATTTTGGTCACACAATAAACACTATCTGTCATTTAAATCAACATAACCTCTTATCTCTTCTCTTTGAACCGCCCCGTCACAGGAAAGAAAGACTAAGAACTTCATTTAACACATTTGATGTATAGATTTTATTAGTATCAGCACAATAATCTTTTGATTGCCTTCCTTTAAACACATTATTCAGCAAAATCCAATATCGATGGAGGTGTACTTCGTGTGTATTAATATATGAGAATATAAACCAATTTCAGTACAAGTGTAATCTTGAGTAGTTTGCCGTTAAATGTGATAAGCAGCCTGTTTAATTAAGTAAAACAATTTCAGACGGTTGATTTACTTTGAGATCGTAAGGGTTTGTTCTGTAACGGCGTGTGATATTAATTTTATTTGTGGAGGTTTTAAAAGGTCCCCTGCAGCAGCGTGAGTGTTTTCTGTGCGTCTCTCGGTAATCTCACACCCGTCCGTCTCCGTCTCTGTCGGATGAGAGTGTGCTGACGGCTGATAACATGTGCTGTTATCCCGGCGGATTAGACTCGTGTCAGCCGCTGTAATGCCATGAATCCTGAGACAGAGAAGAGCCCTTCTGAAGAATGACACTGAGAGGAAGCGTGTTTGAGGAGAATAACACCGCATACAGATGTACAGGAGGATTCACTGTGTGTGTGTGTGTGTGTGCGCGCGGGTGTGTGTGTGCGCGCGGGTGTGTGTGTGCGCGCGGGTGTGTGTGAGAGAGAGAGTGTGTGTGAGAGAGAGAGTGTGTGTGAGAGAGAGAGTGTGTGTGAGAGAGAGAGTGTGTGTGAGAGAGAGTGTGTGTGCGTGCTTGTGCGTGCTTGTGCGTGTGCGTGCTTGTGCGTGCTTGTGTGTGAGTGCGTGTGTGCGTGTGTGTGTGTGTGTGTGTGTGTGTGTGCGTGCAAGTGAGAGCGTGTGTGAGTGCGTGTGTGTGTGTGAGTGCGTGCGTGTGAGTGCGTGTGTGAGTGAGTGAGTGAGTGCGTGTGTGTGTGAGCGCGTGTGTGTGTGAGAGCGTGTGACTGTGAGAGCGTGTGACTGAGCGCGTGTGACTGTGAGAGCGTGTGACTGAGCGCGTGTGACTGTGAGCGCGTGTGACTGTGACTGAGAGCGTGTGACTGTGACTGAGAGCGAGTGACTGTGAG